>NC_059484.1:11783091-11799293 GCF_018139145.2 Gymnogyps californianus
GGTACTTGGCACCGCGTGTGTCACATCGGGCCGGGATCATCCAGTACACGGTGCTGAGGGTAAGCGTTGCCCCAGGGCCTCGCATGGCCGTGCTCTGCTGCAGAATGGGCCAGTCCAACATGCAGTTTTATTGCAGCCGCTGAGGGCAGCAAGTGCCAGTTGGGTATCCTGCATTTATGCACGGTGCTCCCTAACCTGCTGCACAGCTGTAGACAGGTTCACTCATCTGAAGAAGGCACAGCAACAGATAAAGCCTCTGTGGGTCACAGCCCCAGTGCAATGGTAGAACAGGTCCGGCAACGCCCCTACGGCACTGCCTGAGCCAGGCAGCCCCTCCTGGAGCTACTCCTCAGTCATGTACATCAGCCCATTCCCAAGGCAGCCAAATTCCCTGGTGCTCCTTGCCCTGCAGCTCCACCAGGCTCATACTGTCTCCATGTGCCCTCAGGAGAAGCCCCCTGGCCGGCTCCTCTTCCTGCAGTACGTGGTGCAGACCCTGGAGGACGACTTCCAGCAGAACCTGAGGTTGCGCCTGCTGCAGAAGTCGATTGCCAAGAAAGTGCTTTCATGTGACATGTGCTTCAACAATGTCAAGTAAGGGACATTTCCTCCTCCCCTATTCTCTAACCAGATGCTGAGAGGCAGGGGCTCAGGGAACACTTGTTGAGACTCCAAGTCAGACTTTCAGACTTTCCAGGAAACAAGCTTGGGAGACAGAGGGAAGTGTAGGGCCCAAGTATAAAGAAGAGGAGCAGGTTTACAAAAGCAAACCATCAGACATGATGCAAGGCATTTCCAGCTGCAACCTAGCGGGCTTTTCCCAGGGATGAGGTCAGATTTGCATTGCTGAGGACAGGACTGAGAAGGAGGCAGTCCTGTTGACAAGCGTACAAATCTGCTGTTCAACAGAGCTACTCCCTAACCTGTCCAAGCAGGTGGGATGTATTTGTCATCCTTGGGGTCTTTCCTCAAGCTCCAAGTAGATCTAGAGGTTAGAAACACAGCAAAACCGGCCCTGTCCCCACTAAAGTTCCTGTTTCTGTCCCAGGGAGGTGGTCGAATGGTTGGTTGCAGCAGTTACAGGAGTCGGATTCTCCCAGCCCCGGGAGCAGCCGCAAGAAACTACATCCTCTTCAGCAGAAGCAAGGGCTGAACACAGCTCATCTGCACCATGGCTGGCCAGCACTGACCAGGCAGAGGTGGCTCCACCAGCTTTCTTCGCCCAGAAGTAAGCCCCAGAAGTCCTGACTCCCCCTGCTAGCATTATCATGGGGCCCAAGTCAGGGAGAAGCCAGAGTCTCTCCCTGTCAGGTCAGGGAAGCCAGGCTGTACCTGTGACCAGTTTTGCTGGTTCTCCTTTGGGGTAGACATAGACTTGGAGAGCAGGAGACTTCCTCACCTGGCAGGAAACTGGGTCAGTAAGCATCCTCCTCTTGCACATAGCATAAGGCTGGAGCTCTTGGCCCACAGCTCAGGCTGCCCCGTGCTGCTGCACCAACACTCAGGACAGCCGCCAAGACCTCCTGAGGGCCCATCTGGGGATTAGCTCTGCTTCCAAGAGCATCAGATTCAAAAGCCACCAAGAGACACCAAATCTAGCCTGCTACATTCCCTACGTCCCTCACTGCAAGGCACGAGGCTGAACTGGGTGCCATCCCCACTGCTTTACTTTGCAAGCCGAGGGGTAGCGTCTCCTCATGTTGACTCTCTCTCTAACCTAGGGTGATGCTCCTGCTCCAGCGGATGCTGTCCATCGCAGTGGAAGTGGACAAATCTCCCAACTGCAGCTCCTGTAAGATGCAGATGTGATATTCCCGTTTATACTGAATATTCCCCTGAGGAGCCAAAGGTGAGACAAACATGTGCAAGGCAGCATCTGCCTGTGTGAGCAATAGTCTTATTCCCAATTTACATCCAAGTCTGGATGCATAAAATCCCATAGGGTATAGAAAGACAGGCTCATTTATGACCCAGCCAGCAAACACATGGCTGTTGACTGACAGATCCCACAGAGACAGAACATCACCAGCTGAACGCATCTTCCCAGCTCATGTGTTGCTGAGAAAAACTGATTCTCCCACTTGTTAAAGTTGCAGGACCTTCAAACTGTAAAGAGGGTCTGAAAAGCAGCACTCTGCATCAGCACAGTCAAGTACTGGCAAACACTTCACTGATTCCCAGGGACAACTGAGAAGCTAATCAGAAATATGCTTGCACTTTGCCTTGACATGCTTTTGTTTGCTTCTCTAAGAAATGCAGTATCTGAAGCCAAAGCACAAGGGCCTGACTGGCTCCAGCGTAGACATGAGACCACTAGACCCACAGATATTTCAAACCCATGTTTGCCAGCCCCAGCAGGCAGCCCTTTTGGACCCTTTTAGCAGAACTCTGAGCACACACTGGGTCTAATCAAGCCAAACTGACTCTAACCAAGCTATCGCTCCTCCCAGGACAGATCTCCTAGATCTGACTGGCCACTGACCCCACTTCACACTTGCTTGGCTGTGCTCCCTGCGAGTCAGCAGGAATGGGTAACTTCTACACAGGCTGCTGGGCAGGGTGAAGTGAAGCAGCTAAGCTTGCTTCACAGACCGTACCGACCTCGAGTTGCCACAGGTCAGACCTAAGGACATAACCAAGCTGCATAACGAAGGTCTCTATCACATCTGGTGGTTTTCCTTCCACTGCACTGCTGGGCAGCTCCTGCACCAGATCAGCACCAGTGGGACACCAGGAACATGCTGGAGCAGTTGTCCCCGGTCAGGCTGTGCTGTCTCCCCCAAAGTAAATCCCATTTGTCTTCCAGGGAAGCTTTCTTAAACACCATGGAGAGCCAGCTCCTGCGCTGCAAACTGCTAGAACTGTTGTTCCAGCATAGTTGCGACGTGCCCACGACCTTGCCCTTGTCTCTGGCCAAGATCCTGTATTTCCTGAGCCACTCCTCTGTGCTGCTGCAATACCAGGTATCCAGTCCAACCTCTCCTTTGCCTTGTTTTCTCCTGAGAAAACCTCTTCAAATAACCAAATACTGTCTCCTGTCATAGGATGAAACAGCAACATGGCAAAGATGGGATGAGATGCTGCAGTACTTGAGTTTGCTGCTGATGAGCTACCAAAATGTAATACTGGGTAAGCAGCCTGTTCTGGCCTTAATAAACATGATCTCATCAAGAGGCTGCAGTAGAACAGCCCAAGTACCCTTCCTCCTTCTCTTCTCATCACTCTTGAACTCATGGCCACTGAGTCTTAGAAAGATAATGTGCCTCCGTCCATGCTAGTAACTATTCCCAGCAGTCAGAGCAAAGAAGTGATGTTGCATCAAGCAGAGCACCCAACTTGCTTTGCCAAGTTTAGCCCCTAAGAAATAGCCTACTTCCTGAAGGATCAATCCCAGCACTGAGAAGTACACAAGGGAGTGCTTTGTACCCGCTATTGTCTAAGTTGCACACACACCGGGTGGAAGAATAGGGTGGTTTAGGAGGAAAAGCAGAAAGCAAAGGGATGGTAAAGCCAGGACACACTCAGCACTTAGTAGACTGGGCAGGGAGCACCACCCACAATAGCCATGGAAGGAGCAGCATTTCTGACCCCAGGAGAGTGGCACAGTCACAAAACACTCCCTAAAACTCCCTAAAGTCATTTTACCAGAAAATTCCTAAAGTCTCTTCCCAACTTCAGCTGCTTTAGCCCAGGGTTAAGGCTCTCATGGCGGAATGCAGAGGCACCCACCATCACATGTGCATAGAGTCTTATTCTCCCTGAAGCCCTAGACGATCACTGTTGTTAAGCTCTTTGGAGACCCTCCTTTGCAGCTGGACAGCTGTCCAGTCTGCCACTAGCACGGGAGAAAAGGATGCTACAAGTCCTGCCCCCTCCCCACTTCTTGGGCTCTCCCCACATGCGGACTGAGCTCCAGGAGGGGACAGTTCCTTCTTCCACCAGGCTAGTCTTGTGCAGAAGCATCAAGGATAACCATGAGAGGATCAGCACAGTTCCCAACCGCTCCTCACCACAGCGCAGTGCTGCCTGCAGCACACTGCGAGCTGTGCCTGAACAGGTCAGGCAGCCCACTGTGTGTTGCCTCTCCCCACCAGCATTTCCTCTTGCAGAGCACTTACGGAGCTCACTCAACGACCGGATGGACTTGATCATTCAGAAAGCCAAGCCCAAGCTCCAGGACAGCGATAACATCAGCCACACGGACATTCAACTGGAGATAGAGGACTTCATCAGCCGAATGCAGCAGGTCCTGGGGCAGCCTTTTCCCCTGCAGATCATGGAGAAATTGTGCATGCTTCGGGAGTTGTTCCTCATCATCACTGCTACCTGATGGAGACGACCACTGTGGCAGGGGGCACAAAGAGCTTCGTGTTTCCTCTACAAAACCCCATCAAAACCCCCATCTCATGCTGCAGTCTCAAGTGTCATACGTCACGTGGGTTTGTACATTTCTTTGGAAAAATGTCTGGTTTACATGGTCTCAATTTCCTTTCAAACTTGCCTCATCCTACAGTTTTACAAGGCACTTTGTAAACTTTTAAAAAATAAATTATTTTCATATTTGCTGAGACTCTTCCATCTTGGTGCCAGCCCTGCCCAAAGGAAGCGCAGAGTTCTGTCAGCTGTACCTTGGGATAGCATTAGACTAACGCAGCCATAAACTCTGACAATAGTTTGCACAGCAAGCAAAATGACAAAATACCTGTTCAACATTTAGGAAAAGGTGATAATATTTAAGAAAAAAAGCAGGTGTGTGCTGCAGTGAGGGCATTCACAGTGCAGAGATCCCCAAGCCATGCTGGTCAGTCCTCAGGAGAGGAACATTTCTGTTCCAAATCAAATACACCTACACGACTTTGCCCAAGGTGATCAGCATGTCAAGAGGGAGGACTGGATAGCAGCATCAGCTGAAAAGGCTGCGCCTCTTCCAGAATGCACTGAAGTGTCTGCAGTGCAGGCAAGCATGCATGTTATGATGAAGATGAATAATCAATTCAAATACACTGCCATCAACTCAAATCACAGCTGAGGTCAGAGAGCAGTTAGGCATTTCTATAGAAGGTCTCCTCAGACAGTTCAGAAGCAACACAGGCTGGGAGTGGGAGAAAGACTCCTGTAGCTGCCCACCACCCCTTTATCTGTCCCTGTGGGAGGCAACCCTTGGCAGGGTCCTAATGAGACCAGAGCCTAGGAGCATCGAACAGCACAGTCACAGCCAGGAGTGGAGTAGTCCTGATGTTAGTGCTGCACAGCGAGGCCTCATCCAGAAGCCTGGCTTCAGTTAGCCCAGAACCGTTTGGAAGGTCTGACCTGGGGCTCACACATTTGCTCCTTGTTCTTTAGGAAGCCTCTTCCCAACTGCCAGATGTAGAACAAACCACTCATCTGCATGACATTGCCCCTCTAATCCAGGGATAAGCCATCCAGGGAAAAGTGAAGAGGTCCATTTTGGGAGTAGTAGCCAGAAGGGTTCCCAACAGTGTAAAATCCAAGTGCTCCCTGCTCTGGAAAGCTGCTCTTCCTGAATGGTACGCTCATTCAGGTATATTTTCCAGTTAGCTCCTTTTAACTGGATTAGACCTCTAGCATTAGACTAGAAGAGAAGCCACATTCCAGCAAGATGTCCATAGTTATGGATGTTATTTTCCGATATGTTGGTCATATCCCCAAGAATGATGTTGGAGTAAAATACAGAAAGTAGAATGAGAATATCACACCAAGAGGCCACACTTTAACCCCAGCCTTTCGAAACTAAACTATGATATTAGCCTGTGTAACCAAGACCTCCAGCAGCAGCCTGTACCAGAGTACCTGGGTGCTTCAGGATCTATTTCATCACTTGTAGTTCTGCTAACACTCTAGGAGCACAGGAAACACCAGCATTCAGCTCAGACATGCCCAGCCCAGGAGAACCGTGTGCTCTATCAGCAGTACTTCGGCAGCTACAAATGCTACAACAGCACTAAAACCAGAACTTTTCAGAGGAAGGCAAAGCAGAGATGGCCACACCACTGCGAGCTGGGCACCTCCAGGCAAATACCAGCCTGGCTCCCACACCTGCACCCACCTCCACAGTACAGGTGCAAACACAACACACAAGCTGCAAGAGAAACAATCTCAGGAGCATGAAGAATCACCATTTGAATAGCTCAAGAAAACAAACATTTCATGCTTAGTTTCATCTGCACAAGCCCTAAGACAGGACTGAGTCTGGCTTTAAACCTAGTCTCCCTGGCAAAAGGGAGTTTTACAGAGCAAACATTTTACCCCAGCGCAAGTGCTGCCAGAGCTTATTAGGCAGAACCTTGACCCCACACTCACTGGACAGCCCACACTTCTTCCACAGGTGCTTTGCCACCGCTAACACACACCAAGGACCTCCATTCACAAGGATTTTATTTTCTTGTAACAAACAAAAAAAATCATACACATTAGAGACATGAATACAGACAAATAAATTAATGTCAAATGAGAGCCTGATTGCTAAGGTGCAAATGAGTGGTGACAGTGAAAACTGCCTGGTTGGGTGGGAGACTTGCAACACAACACATCATTGGCAGTGCTGTTGAAGCTTGACAGGAAGCAGAGCCATAGAACGTGCTTCTTCAGAGGGGACAGCAGCTAGCCAAGTAAGCCAACCCTGCCTCACCCTCTGGGAGAAATGTTTGGTTTACGAAGGCAGGAACACCAGAGCTCAGCAGTTACCAGCTGTTAAGTAACCTCTGTATAATGTCCTGGCAACAGAGGAGCTTCCAGTACCAGATGCAAGGCTGCTGCTGCCACCTCGCCACTACAGAAAGCCTGCTGCTGGCTGAGGGAGCTCTGCAACACAATCATGAGATCAAGAGAGAGGAGACCTGTTTGCCACAGGACAAGGGAAGATTACAGAGCAATGCTGCCTATAATGCTTAAGGGATTAGATGGTAGCCAGGAGCTCCTTCCACTTCTCATGAAAGCAAGTGTTAGCTGTTCCCAGTAACTGGTTCTGACTAGGCCAAAAATTACATATAGCTGTATCACAGCAGGGAGGAATGTTTAGCCTTGATCTGCCCTCAGTCCTCCCCCAGCCCTGCAAAATGCATTTAATGCTGATGAAACGAAAAACCCTATTTGAGAAGTGCCCCTGGTGGCTAATACACTTCTACACAATTCATACAAGGTGCTAGAAAAAAAAATCCCAAATCAGGCAGCACCCAGAGTGCCAGAACATCTGTAAGTCTGTTGTCTAGGAGAAGGCAGGACAGTGTTGTTTTGCAGAAAGGAGAGAGGAGGCTTACTTGGTTCAAGCCACACCAGCTCTGGTCATTTCCAGCTTTCTGGAGGAACATGAAGAGTTGGAAGAGAAGCAATTCTTCCTCATTACTGCCAAGCCCCATTAGATTCTGCTCCCTGCCTTTCTAATAAAAGCATCTTAGAATGGTCACTGCTCCACTCTTCCTTTAAAGAAATTCCAAGAACAAAGTACTAGGTGTTGAACTATAAGGTCACACTGGATAGTAAGGGAGTGCCACATTTAAAACTGACCCACCGCATTCCCAGAGCAACTTCCTTCTGGCAGTCAATGGTCCAGTTTTCAGTCCTTGCTTGTTTTCATCATTTTCTGCTGGTGTTCTGTATATGCCAGACAGAACCACAGTCCTCCTGAGGGTACTTCAGCACTGAGCAGGACAAGACAATCAGCCTACAGGTAGACAAGCCAGCCTGCTTGCACACCACACGCAGTCCCGTCCCACAAAACATGGTTCAAGGTTTTACTGTGGTGTAGCATACCGGGAAGCACACCTAGTGCAGCCTAGCAGACCGAACTGGTGCAATACAGCAGACAGAATGGTTTACATTGGTTTAGTACTAGTGCAGGAGTTTTTCCAAGACTGGCTTTAGGAGGACAGTCACAACTGTTTCCTTTTCTGAGATGAAGAGCTGGAAGGGAGACTCTCCTATTTTACTGCAGCACAATGGGACATGGAAGCAGAGCCTAAGACACCCTGTAGCCCGCTAAAGACACCAGAAGCATTCTTCCTAGAACCCAGTGGGAGTGAGCACGTTCAGATCCCGAGGTTTGATATTATGGGAACGTGGAGATTGTTTCCTCCCTTCTGTGACTGGAATGTCCATTTTGGGTGGCTTGAAGGTGACTGGATTCTCTGGCATCCTAGTAGCCTGAGCACGCATCAGCTCCATTGGGGATGGCTTCTGGGCACCCTTATAGGATTGGATGGTAAATCCTCCTGATGAAAAAAAATATCACAGCAAGTAAGAGCTAGGAAAACTAGCCAAGTCCTTTTTCCACTGCTGCCAGGAGTGAGCAGTGTCACTGATGCCCGACACTGCAGAAAGCCTATGCAAGACCCAGCAGCTTCATGTCACCAAAATGCTATTCCACATCAGTGGCTGGCACTTCCAGTTCTGGTTCCACCAGACAGCAGAGAAAGCAGAGTAAAAAGCTGTCGCCTTCACACCCTGCCCTTCCACTGCAGCTCAGTGCAAGTTATTTCTACTTTCAGATCCTTGGCACAGCTTTTACCTAACTGCTTTATATTCAGGCACAAAAATGATATGAATAGCACACATTCACAAGGTGGTCCTAGAAAGTAACAAGGCAAGCAGGATAAAGCTCCAGAAGTAGCTAGCAAGTTTGTTGTGTGACAGTTCTCCCCTAGGTCTTGCAGGGCAGGAGATTTTAGAGGACATACCTGGATCATTGGTGGATTTCTGGATGGCTTTGGGTCCAAAAAAGCTCCATCTTTCAGATGGCAATTTGTCCCCACCAGCTTCCATGGCAAAGTCTGGGCCAGTGATAGAAGTAGAGGATCCCTGACTAAACCAACCCCTAGGAAAAATCATTGAGATGTATAAAACATGAGAATAAATACTTCAAGCGGCCCCACTGTGCCAGGAACTTTACATGTAGCTATCAGGGGCAATTTAATCGATCTTAATAGGTTTATTACCACCCAGGATGAAGATATGTATGCTCAAGTTCCACAAGCTTTCAACATTTGGATCTATCCAACACAAATCCACAGCAGGCTCTGAATTTCACCCCTTAGACAGTCCCTCACTGGATAAGAAGGTTATCTGTAGCAGCTCCCACCTCAGCAGCCTGTAGGAAACCAAAGGAGGCAGTGGTCTGCCAGGAACAGAGTACCTGTTTTTATGCCTGGGAGAGGAGTGGGGAGTGCTGCTTGGAGTGGACTGAGCAGAAGTCTGTTTGTCATCTTTTGTCATCTCTCCACTCTGCATTTTTAGCTTCTGTTAGGAGAGGCAAGAGAAACACAGAAGCAACAGAGCTTAAATACAAGACATAAGGAACAAACAGCCAGTTTTATTGTCAAAACTGGACAATTGTTTATATCACAGGTAATAAAGGATTTAAGTGTCATTTCACCTAAAGCTAGACCCAGTATTACAATACTTGCATACACCCCTTAAGCTTCTTTCCACATCAGATATAAGCATTTTGGAAGTCCACTATGCTCAAGACACATCCTCCAGGCTAGAGGAAGTAAAATAACACCTACAGCTCACTCTGCAATTCAGAGTCACTACCCAACAGTAATGCACTGCTTCAATACCAGCATTCATAGGGAGGTCGCAGATGTAGCAGAGCTAGCTTACACATCAGTTCAGCTACCCGGTAACAGGTCTAAATGCCACAGCAACCATTTGTCTGCAGCACTCAGAGCAACAAAGCTTTCAGTCCCACAAGTTCTCTAATGAAGGTGACACCAGACCTCATACAGAAGGTACAAGGTCTAGGAGTACTAGACCCTGAGAAGTAATCCGCATACAACAGGATGGAAACACTGCTCTAGAACACTGAGATGAACTGCATTTGAAGAGTATGCCTGGTCATAAAACAAACAGGAACTGGGTGTATGTGAACCAGGTTATTACAAGTCAGACCGTACAAAGTGAACTTTGATGAAGTCACCTGAAGGGCAGTTATAGTTCAAACACCAACTACGCAGGCACCTTCTCAGAAAGTTTCCTGTGGCTATCCAAGCCACACTAATGCAATTCACCAACACTGTTACTGAAACTTTGACCTTGTGGGAGTACACTTGGAGAGTTCACTATTAAACTCTAACTGCAAGATTACTGTGGGCAACTGAGCTCATCAGAAACATGCTGATTCAAGACCTTTGTCTTAATTTCCAGCAAGAGGCAAGCCCAATTTCATCTGCTAACTTCCGCATCAGACACGGTTTACAAGTTCTCTTAGGACACACAGTTACAACAGTCAACTGCAGGGCACCATTCAAAGGTACAGCAAGAAACTAGGTTCTGTGCAGGGATGTCCCCACTTGGAAAGACAACTGTGACAGCCTGACATGACTGTGGAATATGACAGATTTCAGAAAAAAGTTTGTTTCAAAACTATAAAGGCTAACGCTAACTTTACAATATAAGTGGGTAACCTTTTTTACACCATGAGCTAAAAGCCTTCAGAGGAAGCAGTTTAAGGAGAGTCCTAGCAACATGCTCCAAAAGTTATGTCACCAGATAGGTGTTAAGCTAGTACACAACCTACATGGAGAAAGCCAGTGCAAAACAAGCCTTACGTGGACTGCCTCAGCCACTCGGTGATACTTGGTCTCCTCAGTAGTGAGGCCTTTGTGAGGAGTGTAGCCAGCATCTCTCAGCCCCGCCTGCTGCTCAAAGCGCTGAATGCTCTCCTGAGTCTGCTCTGGAACGGACAAGAGCACATATTCACACAGAAATGCCACCACAAGCAGTTCTAGCAAACAAAGGCAACTTAAGCAACCAAATGTAAGACTCTTTTTCATCATTCATACCTCCACGTTGTGATGAGTTGACAGAGGCAGCAATATGAAGCTAAGGAGATATTCTGACTTTAAAACTATCCTGAGTTATAGGGCTGAATCAGATGACCAGTGATTTGTCCCAAATCACCAGATGTATTACAAATGCAACACCTGTTATTAAACCCATCTCACTCAAGAAGCTGCATCACTCCTAATGACAGCCTCCTAAATCTAGGAGACCCCCATAAGCTGGACATTTTAAGCAGCCCTCTAAATTCAAGGGAGTTTTTTTGGTCAACAAAAAATGAAGTCTTCTGAAAGACAGCCCACACTAGGTAATCTGACAATCACAGCCTTGCAGAACAGGTGGTAAAGACTCCCAGCAAGTCTAGATTAGGTAAAATAAGCTATTTCAGCCAAATACAGAGCCAGCATCTAATACACTGATATCAGCTTCAGTTCTGAAAAATATAAGCACTTTTTCCCCCCACTATCAGCATAAGATATTTACTCCCTAGTGGAACTAAGAAAAAAGTCAAAAGGAATTAGAGCACAAAAAGATTACTGGAAAAGCCCAATGTCTTCTTTAAAACAGATAACACTTCCCATGTTAAAGTTATTTGCAGGGATAGTGCACTGTGTATGAGAAATCTGGAGGAACTTTGTTTATTTCCAGCTTGTGACTGAATGTTCTTCCTAGGAGGTGTAGGTTGGGGCTCCTGACTTCTTACTGCACAAGAACATTTTTAGGCCATCATGATTTTAACTAGATGAGCATTTTATCATTAGACTAGAACAGGAGCTGCTTTCCAGAAGAAAGTCCATATTCCTGGATGTTATTTGCTGATGTGTTGGTTATTTTTGAGCCAAGACTGAAATAAGTGCAAATGTATAGCTATTCTGAAAATGCTGGTCTGAAAATCTAGAAGTCTTTGGAAGCACTGCTTGGAGGAAAAGATGAAGCTCAGATCCCAGCTGCTAAAAGAAGAGGCAGCAGGGACAGATTAACACATGAATAATTTCTCTTGTTGCAAATGGGCATGTCTTCTCTGCAAACATAACTGACCCAATTTGATTTTAAAGCATCATGATTTATGAGGTTTGGTTTTTCTAAAGTGTTACTGTTAGCGAGACAGCTGCTGCTGCTATTAACTAACATAAATGCCAGCAAGTGCTCCATTAGCACAGTATGTCAGCTCTCCACACCACTTTGGTTAATTTTAGAGCTTTACCTGTCATTCAGAAATAGCAAGTTAATAAGCAAACAGAGTAGCAGCAGCAGCTGCCTCTGCACTCCAGCAACAAGGTGGCATGGACTGCAGTACCCTATCAGCAGGTAATGTACCCTGCACTCCTCCCTCATCACCCACCTCCAGCACCTGGAAACAGAGAGGCAGGAAGCATGGCCTATTCCCTAGTTCCTTGCTTCCTTCTAGAAGCATCCTCCAAAAAACACCATACAGCTCAAGAGCAGAGTCAGTCTGAACCCACAAGCTGTCCAGGAACTCTGGTATTTACCTTGAGGCATTACCAAGCCGGAGCACGCTCGTATGCCCACACCCCATGAGCCACCACATTAGAGGTGAGAGTTCTTACTTGTAATGAGAGAGTTCATGATGACATGAGTGGCCTTGGCCTTCACCACAGGTACCTTGTTCACGCTTTCGGTGGACGACGAAGGAGTTATGACAGGCGCACTCATGTTAGCATCCCCTTCCTCCATCTGTGAGGAAGAAGCAGGGTACAGTTTAAGATGAGACGGTATCTCAGCACCTTGCCAGGACACATCTCTACACAAATGAGACACAAGGCCAAGCTGCCCTAGCAGCTAGCCTTGATCCCATGGAAGAAACCCGTACGTTTTTCTAACTACAGCCCAGGAATGTTTAGAGCTTGAACCTTATAATTCTTAGCAATGAACAAGCAACTTGCATCCAACATTTGAAAACCTACGGGCTCAGAGCCAACAACTTGTTAGTCTAAGTACAAAAAGGTCAGCAGGAAAGAAACCAGAATACATCTACTTCTATTCTCATAAGTGCAAATTGGACTTCAAGGTCAATTGGGCAGGAGCACCCTTCCACAAACAGCTCAGAAACACAAACTATTTACAGAATGGCAGTCACACAGATTAGAGGCTGGTGTTTAGATCTTGTTTTCCCCCTCATTCCTTATATCAGTTTCTTGCTCAGTGTGTCTAGTGGTCACAGCTCTACCACTGATCACAAGACCTTAGCAACAAAGAACCAGACAATGAATGCCAGAAAACAAGAAATCCTGTGAAACACAGACTTCCTCGTCCTAACACAGGAGTTACTGTTACCTGACTGGACAGTTTGCTTTTTGTGCCAAACCACTACTTTAGGTTTTCTTCCATGAGAAAAATTTTAAAACAAAATGAGGTGAAAAGTAGATGTTATGCTCAAAGGGATGCAGAGTTACTTACTTCCATTCAACAACACTTCACTTCAAACTTAGAAAACAGCCTCTAAATTTAAAGAGCTGGTCCTCCACTCACAGCATCCCCACAGTCATTTCATAGAACAGTTTGGGTTGCAAGGGACCTTCAAAGATCATCTAGTCCAGCTCCGTGCTGCAGGCAAGGACATCTTTCACTAGCTCAGGTTGCTCAAAGCCTTGTCCCACCTGACTCTGAACACTTCCAGGGATGCGGCAACCACAACATCTCTAGGCAACCTGTTCCAGTGCCTCACCACCCTCATGGTAAAGAATTTACATCCAACCTAAATCTACCCTTCTGCTCTGGTTTAATTACACCTGGTTACAGCTTGCAGCTTTTTTACCTGTAAACGCCTCCCATAAGCGAGGAGGCTCCCAGAACACGCCTATCTCAACCACACTTCAGCGTTCCCACAACAGGGCCAGGCAGCAAAGCCGGTCTCTCGTCCCCAGCACCTCCCGAGGGTTCCCCGGGCCCAGCAGGTCGCTGCTGCGGCGGGCGGGGGGGGGCAGCTCGCCCGGTGCGGTGCATCAGCCAGGCAGGCGGGCTGCCAGGGCCGCGCTGCAGCGGCACACAGGAGGCACGCCTGGGCCAGGGCCACCGCGGCAACCGGCCGGCCCGTACCTTCGAGAGCTCCTGGTACTTGCGCTCGGGGATGACCGGCTGCTTCCAGAGGACGTTGGCGCACAGGTCGGCGGGCGGCGGCGTCATGGGCGCGGTGTCCTCCAGGGCGTCGTCGTAGCTGAAGGCCCGCCGCGGCACGCTGACGGGCAGCGACATCTTGCCCGGGCGGGCCCCGCCGCCCTGCTCCAGCGCTGCGAACAGAGAGGGCAGCGCTCAGCGCCACCGCCCGCCCGCCCCGCCGCGGCCTACCCGGGCCGGTGGAGAGCACGGGGGCGGGGGGGGGGCCTTACCGGGAGCATCCGGCTGCCGCGAGCTCATGGCGGCGGCGCGCCGCGGCTGGGCTGAGGCTAGCGAGGCTGGGCGGGGGGCGGCGGGCCAGGCAACGCCATGGCGGAGCCCGCGGGAACCCGCCACGGCTGCCGCTGCCGCCACTGCACCACCGCCGGAGGGAGGCGGGAGGGGCGCCGCCCCCGCGGGAGCGCCCTTATAGGCGCGCAGGTCTCGCGAGAGCTGGCGTCGGCGCGCGGGGCACGCTGGGAGGTGTAGTTCGGGCCGCGCAGGGCGGAGCCAAGCGGAGGGGGCGGGGCCGGGCGGTTCCCGGGGGCAAGGCGGGCGGGGGGGGGCAGAGGGCGGGGCGGGGCAGGGTTTGGGGGGGGCGGGGCATCGCCGCCCGCCACGCCCCGTCCCTGCCAGACCTCGCTGGTGTGGGGCGTTCCTGCCAGGGCAGCGCTGCCCGACCCTGCCCGCCCTGACCCACCCGCTGCCTGCTCCTGCCCGCCCACGCACCAGCTCTGCCGGCAAAACGTGTCGGCCCGCTGGAGGGGGCCCAGCCCCCCACGGCCCCGGCAGCGGGGCTGGGGGTCCCTTGCTGCCCTGCTGCCACCGCCCTGAGGGCCGCGGGGGCCGGGCAGGGTGGCTCCAGGGAAGGCCCCGCAGGCACTGCCGCGGGACCCGGCCCGGGGCAGGGATGCGTTGCGCCACCGGGGAGGATTGAGGACAAACGAGTCCCGTGGGCAGCGGGCGCAGCCCCTGGGCCTGTGGGCGCCTGCTGTGCTGGGTGCCAGGCTGCCAGGCGGGTGTGGGGTCTGGGGGCGGCTCACGTGTCAGCGCACTGGCTAGGGACGCCTTGCTGCCTCCCTCCCTCCCTCCCTCCCTCTCCCCATCGTCCCTTCTTCTCCCCGCCATTTCTCCCTCCCCCCCTCCCTCCTCCCCCACCATCCCTCCACCCATCGTCCATCCGCCCATCCATCATCTCTCGCCCCCGCGGTCGGAGCGGCCCCTTTAAGCGCGGCGGTGACGTCAGGGGCGGGCACAGCTGGTGCTGGCGCGCCGCCCGCGGGCACAGCTGGCGGGGGTTGGGGCACAGCTGCGCCGCGGCCGCGCGCTGCCGGTGCCGGTGCCGCATGGCTCCGCCTGGCGCCCTCCGGGACCTGACGCTGGCCCTGGGGGCCGCCGTGGCCGCCCTCGGCTCCCTCCTCTTCATCGCCTGGAAGATCTACTTCCGCGGCACCGGCACCGGCACCGACTGGAGCGGCTGGTGGGAGCGGGAGCTGCGGGAGCTGCGGGACCGAGCCCCCCCCGGCGACGCGGTAAGGGGGACACACACACTCGCCGGGATCCCCGGCCCGTCGCGGGGCGGGAAGGGCACAGGGCCGGGATCTCCCGGGATCCGCTGTACCAGGATCCCCTATACCGGGAGCCTCTTACCGGGATCTCCCCGAGCCCAGCGGGGCGGGATAGGGCACGGGGTCGGGATCCCTCCGGGTTCCTCACACCCTCGAGACCGTCAAGCTGGGGAAAGGGCAGGGGGTTCGGGATCGCCCCTGTGATCACCAGGCTGGGGAAGGCTCTGGATCACCGGTGGGATCCCTCTGAGCACGTGGGGCTGGGGAAGGGGGCACAGGGTCAGGATCCCCCTGGGCTCTCGCACCAGGATCCCCCGGACCAGGTCAGACTGGATTCCCCAGGATATTCTACAGGATGATGACCCTTGGGGACCCTCCTGCAGCCCACCCTGCTGCGGAAGGGGTCCCCAGTCTGAACCACCCCTCGAGCCCACCGGGCTGGAGATGGGGGCGCAGGGGCTGGGGGGGCTGGCAAGACCCCTTGCTCCGGGCTGGTCCCTCAACCAGCTGCCTGAGCACGGGGCTGCGGGTCCCGGGATCGGCCCCCACCCACCCCACACCTTCCTGTGCCCCCGCAGCTGGACTGGCGGCAGGTGCTGGTGCTGGGGCTGGACGGGGCAGGGAAGAGCAGCGTCCTGCACTACATCTGCAGCCAGACGGCCAGGGAGCGCATCGCACCACCCACGGCTTCAACTCTGCCCAGCTCTATGTCGAGGGGCTGGA
>NC_059484.1:11799793-11830796 GCF_018139145.2 Gymnogyps californianus
CCTGCTGTGCTGGGTGCCAGGCTGCCAGGCGGGTGTGGGGTCTGGGGGCGGCTCACGTGTCAGCGCACTGGCTAGGGACGCCTTGCTGCCTCCCTCCCTCCCTCCCTCCCTCTCCCCATCGTCCCTTCTTCTCCCGCCATTTCTCCCTCTCCCCACCATCCCTCCACCCATCGTCCATCCGCCCATCCATCATCTCTCGCCCCCGCGGTCGGAGCGGCCCCTTTAAGCGCGGCGGTGACGTCAGGGGCGGGCACAGCTGGTGCTGGCGCGCCGCCCGCGGGCACAGCTGGCGGGGGTTGGGGCACAGCTGCGCCGCGGCCGCGCGCTGCCGGTGCCGGTGCCGCATGGCTCCGCCTGGCGCCCTCCGGGACCTGACGCTGGCCCTGGGGGCCGCCGTGGCCGCCCTCGGCTCCCTCCTCTTCATCGCCTGGAAGATCTACTTCCGCGGCACCGGCACCGGCACCGACTGGAGCGGCTGGTGGGAGCGGGAGCTGCGGGAGCTGCGGGACCGAGCCCCCCCCGGCGACGCGGTAAGGGGGACACACACACTCGCCGGATCCCCGGCCCGTCGCGGGGCGGGAAGGGCACAGGGCCGGGATCTCCCCGGGATCCGCTGTACCAGGATCCCCTATACCGGGAGCCTCTTACCGGGATCTCCCCGAGCCCAGCGGGGCGGGGATAGGGCACGGGGTCGGGATCCCTCCGGGTTCCTCACACCCTCGAGACCGTCAAGCTGGGGAAAGGGCAGGGGGTCGGGATCGCCCTGTGATCACCAGGCTGGGGAAGGCTCTGGATCACCGGTGGGATCCCTCTGAGCACGTGGGGCTGGGGAAGGGGGCACAGGGTCAGGATCCCCCTGGGCTCTCGCACCAGGATCCCCCGGACCAGGTCAGACTGGATTCCCCAGGATATTCTACAGGATGATGACCCTTGGGGACCCTCCTGCAGCCCACCCTGCTGCGGAAGGGGTCCCCAGTCTGAACCACCCCTCGAGCCCACCGGGCTGGAGATGGGGGCGCAGGGGCTGGGGGGGCTGGCAAGACCCCTTGCTCCGGGCTGGTCCCTCAACCAGCTGCCTGAGCACGGGGCTGCGGGTCCCGGGATCGGCCCCCACCCACCCCACACCTTCCTGTGCCCCCGCAGCTGGACTGGCGGCAGGTGCTGGTGCTGGGGCTGGACGGGGCAGGGAAGAGCAGCGTCCTGCACTACATCTGCAGCCAGACGGCCAGGGAGCGCATCGCACCCACCCACGGCTTCAACTCTGCCCAGCTCTATGTCGAGGGGCTGGAGATGGACCTGCTGGAGGGTAAGGCTGGCCTGGCCCCAGCGTGTCCCCTAGGGCTGAGCCTGCACGGCCCGGAGGGTCCCCCCGCCTGCCAGCACTGGGCTGCGGGTGCAGAGCATCCCTGGTGACGGGAGGTCTGGTTCCCCGGGGTGCTACGGGGAGGCGGCAGCCCCGCTCGCCCCCGTCCCGGTGCCTGATCCTGGCCATCTCCCGCAGTGGGGGGCAGCCAGAACCTGCGAGCGTACTGGCCCCACTACCTGAGCCAGGCCCACGTGCTGGTGTTTGTGGTGGACTCAGTGGACAGGTCGCGCCTGCTGACGGCACGCCAGGAGCTGCACGCGCTGCTGGCTGCGGAGCCCCGGCTGCCCCTGGTCGTGTTGGCCAACAAGCAGGTGGGTGTCTGTCTGTCCGTCCATCTGTCCCCACAGCTGCCATCGGGGCTGCTTCCAGCGAAACTGTCCCTCCCCAGGGCCCTGAGGGGAAATCCTGATACCCAAAATCTACCAGCTCTTGCAAAATCTGATTTCTCGGGGCCTGCCTCCTCCAGTCTTCATCAGGAGGCACAGCTGCTGTTACCAGCGCCCCGGCTAACGAGTTTCAGGAGAGCACCCAGGCAGCAGCCTGCAAAATCCCCAAGGGGAAATACATTCTTCAGGCAGGTGACCAAGCGCATGCCTGGTGCTGCTTCCCGTTAGCTTGCGCCAAAACAACTCCAATGCAAGAGCGAGGCAGCCCTGACCGCGCACGATCCCTGCCAGGACCACACAGGCAGGACGGAGCTCCTGCCAGCTGGCAGCGTGGCTCCCGGCGCTGGTCCCCTCCTGAGCGGCCGCCTCTCTCCCTCGCAGGACAAGAGCGATGCCCTGAGCGCGGCAGAGCTGCGGGAGGAGCTGGCCCTGCACACGCTCAGCGGGCAGCGGGAGCTCTTCCTCCTGCCCACCAGCGCGACCTGGGCCAGCCTGAGCACCGCCACCAGTGTCCTCCACGTGAAGAGCCTGCTGGTCACCCTGCTCTCCCAGCCCTGAGCTGGGGGTGGACAGGCTCCCACCCCCAGCACAGTTCCTCTTTGAGGTCTGTGGTGCGAAGATGGAGGGGGCTGGGCGGGTGCTGCTGGAGCTCAGACTCGCTGGTAGCAGGCTGCCGGTCCTGGGGTGTTTGCTGCACCCCATGAGGTTTGGGGTTGAGCTGCGGCACGGCTGCCCTCGGGGAACACAAGCAGCAGGCTCTGCTCTCTGCTGTGGGGAGAGGGAAGCCGCCTCCCTCAGTTCAGGGACGAAATCTCCCTTGGGATGGAGGCACAAGCACAGCTCTTCCCTCCTGGTGAGCAGGAACGTGCAGCACGGGGCAGGGTCCCACACCTTCACAGCAGCCCTGCAGGATATTAAATGAATGGGGCTAAACAAGCAAGGTAGCCCTCGCCCACCGGCACGGACAGGTCATGCCAGGAGGTGGGCTCTCCTTCCTGAAAAACATGAGGAGTTACTGCAGGCACAGCCCTGCACTGCAACCCTGCCAGTACAGTGCACACCAGTGGGAATAACCAGCTCAGGCTGTCCCTTACTGGGGCTGAGCACAGCTCTCGATTCCCCCAACTCTGTATTTAAAGCCCTGTTTAGGAGAGATGAAGGCAAGTATCGGGCAGCCCTGCACTGCCCCTTCACCCTGAACAGGGGTACAGATGGGCTCTTTGGTAGGAGCTGCGCTCAGCAGGCATTTGCCCCCCTGCCTGGTCTCCCTCCTTCTCAGCTGCCCCAGGGAGAAGGGGAAGGAGCCAGGCTCAGGCACCGCAGGAAGCCCTGCCTGCAGGCGGGAGGCTGCTGGGTCCGGCCACGGGGCGCTGGGTCCTGGAAAACCAATTGTGGAAGCCGGGGAGCACACAGGGGAAAGGGAGTACGCGCCGGCCGGTCTCTGCTACGAAACCTTTTGTACAGTCGCTCCTTCCTTTTGTCAATAAAAGAGGCTGATCACTCTGCGCTGCCCTCCAGCTCCTTGGCAGGGAAGGGACCCCCAGCCCGGTCTCCCAAGCTGCCGGCAGGAAGGTCGCTTGCAGGGGAAGGAAGCAGCACGTGGCCCCGCTCCAACCTCTACTGCCTACAGGGAAATCAGCAAAGGCCCAAGTGCTGCCCACACCCCGCGGGCCCCCAGCCCCGTTGCTGCAGAGGGGACGCGCTCAATGCCCATGTCCCGCGGGTCGGCACCGGGAGCTCTCTGAAGCGGGACTGCGCCAAGCGAGAGCCCATGAGCAAGACATTCACACCAGCTTGAAAGAGTAATTTATTTTAAGAAGGCAAAAGAAGTGCTGGCTGCCACACAGAAAGGAAGCAGCACAGCACACTCAGTCCCAATGCCACGAGCCGCAGCCAAGAGTCTTTCATGCCTGGTTATAACTCTCTCTGTCTAATGAAGGTCCTTCCTCCATTGCCAGAGGCTTTGCGTAGCTCAGCTTGCAGGCACTGAGCCCGTGAGTGACTGTCACCTGTCTGTCAGTCCCCGCTCAGTTCAGAAAATGGTCACATCAAGCCTACACTTGCAGGCAAACCTGAGAAAAAAAGGGCAGTCACTGCACGTCCATCTTTTCCTGCTTGAGTGATGCAATGAAATCCTTGTACTCCTCAGGATAGAAATTCTTGTACACGTTGATCTTTCTCTTAATCTGCTTGGGAGTATCCTGGTAGTAGTTCTTCTCATCTCGAGCCATTTCCTGTGACAAAGCAGAGGGTAAGTCAGAGGAGTGGCCCCAACAGCAAACACCAAACCAGCCCAGCCACGCTCCAAAGGCCCACCCAGGCCAGCTGTGACCACTGCCTGACTCAGACGGGGATCTTGCCAAGGTTCAAAGCGCTGCTTCCCCTTAACAGTCAGCTGACTGCAAAACAGGATACAAGACAGAGAGGATTGGCGATTCCCATCCTGCAGAAGATCCAGGAGTGAATTGCTCCGGGTGCTCCTCGCTCTGGGACAGCCAGTACTTACCTTATAGTTCTCCCCGTGGTTCTGTATCATGTACCGCACGTAGTCAATGAGGTCTCGTGAGAGCGTGTTTGACTTCTTCTCAGGGAGACTGGCCTCGTATTCCATCTCTAGGCAGAGGACAGAGACACCATGAAGCAGGGGAGGGAAGCAAGCAGCACCTCAGAGGTCCCCAGCCTCTTCCCAAGATTGAGCCCTGCCAGTACTGCAGAAAGGAGGTGGCTCCTGCAATACAGCTCCACTGCTCGCACACACAGGGCTGCTTCCCAGCATGATCGTGCAGGAAAACAAACAAGACAACAGCCCTCTGCACAGGCTGCAGGCATCCAGGCCTGTGCTGCAGCTCCTCTCCAGCTCACACCACGAGGAGTAGAGCCCTTCTGCCCAGGCTGCAGAGCGTGACTGTTCAGAGTTGCCCAGCCCACCACTAAAACACGCAGGGTACTGCAGCCACAGTTTCTTGTCACCCTGGTGCCACACACCAGCACATTTCAGAGTCACAAGAGCCCTCTTGGGGCTGCAGGCAGAAATACTGCGAAAAAGGTGGCACAGGAGGGAAAAGGAAATTCATGAGACAGAGGACACACGGGAACAGCAGCGCCGCTGTCCTGGCTCCCGGCTCAGCTCCGGCCTGGCTGGGAACCCCCAGCTGACTGCTGCCAGGGGGGCACTCCTCTACAAGCCCACAAGCCTGGACAAGAAGTAACACCCTTCCCTGCCCCTGGCACGGCACAGAGATGAGAGACAACATAACCCACAGCGCCTTGGGAGAACCCCAAATGCAATGGCAGCGGTGCAGTTCAGCAGGAAACCCGCCAAGGCTGGAGGTGGTGAAGCGCTCCCTGGGGAGGACAGAAGCAGCACTGACCGTTCACCACGTAGGGCTTCCGCACTATTTTCTTTCCTTGCTCCTGTCCATCGCTTTCCACTTCCATCCCCTGTGTTAAATGAGAGAGAAGGCAACTCAAGAAAAGCCCATTTGGAAGAGAGTTGTGTCCCCATACGTTGCTCCCAAAACTCCAAACTGCTTATACAATGGCTGCAAGGACCAGGAAATCTCAGCTGGCTTAAGCAGAGCCTTATTTGCACCATTAAGTTAGCTCGTGGGCAAGCCTGTTGCCCGAGCAATACTGTGTGAACGGAGGCAAGTGGCAAACAAGGTCACTCCTGTTTTTTTTCATGAGTGTGACATTTTGTGGGGCCACGTTTCGCCTGGAAGCATTGCCCACTGATGCAGGCAGGCCGGGCTGGCGCTGCTGTACACAAAGAGGCTTTCTTTCTTATCAGGAGCAACTCGGCTGCAGCGTTCCCAACCCCACCTCTCTCTGGCAAGTCCCAGGGGATTGACTGATGTTATTTATACTTGTTCCAAAGCCCATTATTTCCCTGTGACACCGTAGCTCGTTCCCACGCCAGGATCTTGGCAAGAAAAGCATGTTAATAAAGATAAGAAACCCATCCACTTACAGAGACTGATCCAGAGCCACCTGACCCGCGCTCCAAGGCAGGCTGCTCTCCACGCTGCTTTTCCCCAGCCCAGCTGCGTGTCCTGGGGGAGGCCTGACCTTCCAACCCCCCACAAAGGAGCAGCCCCAGCCGAGCCCCCCTGCCCTTCCCCGGCGGTGCACGGCCACACTTACCAGCAGCTTCTTTTTGGGGATGGGGACAGCCTTGTTGGGATCCTCGGCCAGGCCCATCTCGGCCAGGTTCTGCGCCACCGACTTGGTCGGGTCCCAGGCATGGCGGATATGCGAGCTGCGTGGAGACAGGCACCGGCATCACGGGCTGCGCTCACGCTCCCCGCGTGGGTGCGTGTCCCCCTCCCCACAGACAAGCGTCCCCCAAGCGCCCACCGAGACGTGCAGCAGGTCCCCCCGGGGCACCCGCTCCCACACGGCGGCGGGCTCACGGCCGCCCTGCCCACAGCCCACGCACGGGCCCGCGCCCCGCGTGTGCCCACCCCCGCGGCCCTCACCAGGCGATGCGCGGGGCGGCGCGGCGGCGGGCGCTGCGGTAGAGCCGCTTGCGGTTGAGGTTGTACGAGTACTTCTGCCGCCGGCTCTTCCCTTTCGCCTTCGGCATGGCGGACCCACGCTGCCGCCGCCGCCGCCGCCGCCGAGCGCCGGGCCAGGCCGCGCCGCGGGGCACCACGGGAAGTGTAGTCCCGCGCCTGCAGCGCCGCCTGCTGGTTGTGCCCGCCGTGGACTACAATCCCCGGCATGCCCCGCGGCGGGGGGCGGGGCGCGCGGCCTGCTGGGAGCGGCTTCCCCCCGCCATTGACCGCCGGGAGCGCGCGCCGCTTCCTGGCTACGGCAGCCGGGGAGGGTCGCGAGTGGTCACCTTCCCTGTGGGCCGCAGCCATGGCGGCCGGGCCTCCCCCGCCGCTGGAGCCCAGCCCGCTGCCGGTGTTCAGCGAGGAGGGCTTCGGGGACAAGTTCCTGCGCAAGACCCGCGAGAACCCCCTGGTGCCCCTCGGTGAGGGGAGAGGGCGGGGGGTGACGGTGCGGGGGCTGAGCCAGGGGGAAGGGTCGGGGCGATGGAGGCTGCTGGCGGGGGAGGGCCGTGAGCAGGGGGTCGGCCCCTCTTGAGCCCGGACCCAAGGGGCTGCCCTGCGGGGAGGCATGTCTCTTGTTCGAGGGTGTTGTCTAACAAGCCAGCAACGCTCAGGTGCGGGGAGGCGGGAAGGAGGCGTGAGCGGGTCCTCGCGGCCCCGGCCCCGGCGGCCCCGGCCCCGGCGGCCCCGGCCCCGGCTGCCCCGGCCCCGGCTGCCCCGGCCCCGCTCCGCTGAGCCGTCCCTCCGCCCTTCTCCGCAGGCTGCCTCTGCACTGTCGGCGTCCTGACCTACGGACTGATCAGCTTCAAGAGAGGCAACACCCGTCGGTCTCAGCTGATGATGCGGGCACGTATCCTGGCCCAGGGCTTCACCTTCGCGGCCCTCCTGGGAGGCATGGTGGTCACAGCCGTGAAATCTAGAAAGTGAAATCAGGCAAGAGAGAAGCTGCGGGCATGCGCCCACCGGCCCGTGCCCCAGCTGGCAGGGTGGATTCTGGCTGCAGATGGAGTTTTCTGAGAGACAGTTGTGATGTCTTGGTGGAGCCAGTGTCAGAGAGGCTCTGTGTTCCGGAGCACTGGAAACGCGGCTAATACACCTCTGTGATTAACCTGAAATTTGGGCCGTGGCATTTTTTTGATTCCCTGAGAGCTTATTCTCCTGCAATGCTGGAGGCTGCGTCTCGCTAAGGCTCTCCACCCCCGTCAGACCTCTTGTCCCTGCTTAGTGCTGTCACAGCCTGTTAAAATTGTGTCCTGTGGGTTGTGGTCTGCACTGAGGTGTGGCTTAAGTCAGGCGGTGCACCAACATTTGAGAAATGAGCTGCTTGGGTAGGAAGGAGCAGCTCTGTTTATGGTTTCATCCTGGCAGGACAGAGTTCATAAGCAGTGGGTGAGTTGTTTGGGGAGAATATGTAATATGTTCAGTTGCAACCGGTGAGTAATAAAGTGAATTGCAGTGAGATTCTGACTGATACTGGATTGCAGAGCACTGAGAAGCCAGAAAAGTAAACAGTGCAGGAAGGAAAGGGAGCAGGCACGGCTGCCTTGAAGCTGTGGTGATGCAAACAGGACACAAGAGATGTAACTCCCTGTGAAAACAAGTTGGGAATTCGCATTTCCAAAACGGGGCCTTGGCCGTGTTCTCTGGGACGCGCTGCTTCTTCGGCTGCTTTTGCTGGGAAGTCGGTTCCTGCGCAGCTCACTGCTTCGCACGAGCTGGAACTGGCTGCTGAGCAAGTGCCCTCTTCCCAGAGGGAGCTGCACTGCCTGTGTCGTGACAAACATCGGCACAGGCGGCTCCGGGTCCTGCCATTGGTGTTGGATCGTTTGGATCACACCGGGGGTGTTCGGTGAGCAACGAGGCTGTGCTCTCCCGTGTCAGAGCCACGGAGCCGGGAGGACATGGGGCCGTAGGCTCTGCTCACTGTGTGGCTGTGGCAGCTTGTACCTGCCTGTAGGCAGAGCGTATCTCTGCAGGGAAAAGGGGCACAGACACCACTAACCGTGCTGCAGTGCCTCCTCACGTTGAGCTGCCTGGGGTGTTTCCAGGCGTTGCTCTCTGGGTGTCTGCATGTTGGTGCCTGCGCCCCGGCCCTCCCTGGCCTGTGCTGGCTTTGCAGCTTGCTGAGCCTGCTTTGCCCTTACAAGCTCCTCTGGAGGACAGGGTGAGGGGTAAACCCACTTCCTCCCACAAACGAGCGCTTGGTTTGTCCTGTCCAGGGAATTGTGCTGGTGGGCCTCGGCAAGGAGAGAGGGAAGGCTCCTCTTGCCCACCAGAGCCGACTTCTGAGATGCAAGGGTTGGGGACAAGCCATCACCAGCGCTGAGCAGGGTGAGCTCCACCTCGGCACCGGGGAGCCCGAGGCTCTGCCTGCTGCGGGGCCGTGGCGCTGCCTGCCTTCCCTGGCTGGCTGCCTGCTCAGCACGCCTTTCCCAGAAGCAGCCGCTTTTGGCTGCCTCGCTGGCGCTTCCAGCCCAGCCAGCTTGGGGCAGGGGTGTGAGAGGCAGACGGTGGGCAGGTCTGCGAGCACAATCCCTTGGCAGCCCTGGCAGCCTGGGGACGGGCACAGCGGGCTGGGGAGCAGCTCAGCCCGTCTGGACAAGCAACAGCTCGCAGCTCTGTGGAGGGAGAGCAGAGCCCCCCGGTCCTGCAGCCGCTGCTTCTGCCCCGGCCTGGCGCAAACCCTCTGGCCCTTTCCCTCGCTCCTATTTTTTCCTGTAGAATGTGGTTCTCCTCCAGCGCCGTCCTTTCCGCAGGAGGCTTTGTGGCTGTGGGTTCTCCTAAACACACACGTGTGCGTTGCTGAAGCAGAAGGACGACAGTGCCCTGTAGGATTGGAGATGTCAGTTTATTGTAACAGGTAATTTGAACAGTCACAGATACCAAAGCCGAGGGGATGTAGAACAGCTGTGGGCACGGCTCCCCGGGAGCTGGCTGCCCCTGCCTGACACGGGGTGCATGGCAGCTGGGGACACAGGGGCCCGCCTGCCTGCGGGGGCTGGAGGGACAGAGCGCAGGGGGGCTCCCTGCCCCTGGGAAGCAGCCAGAGGCCCTTCCCGCTGCTCCGCAGTGAAAGGCGGAGGCAGGCAGCCGAGTCCCGAGGTATCCTGCATCGGTGTCCAACCCGCACTACAGCAGAGCTGCCTACGCGTGCTGGAGCGCAGGGGGACAGAGTAGGAGCAATCAGCTCTATGGACAAGGGGGCACAATCCCAGCACACAACACCGAGTGACTCCCTACGCACCCATTTCCCTTCCCAGCCCGCTGCTGAGCCCGTGCCCCAGAGCCAGGGGTGCCCGGTCACCCCACGAGGGCTGCAGGAGCAGGGCAGGTGACCTTCCTGACTCGTGGAGCCATAGCTGCAGGGCAGGAGAGTTCTGCATACTTGCTTTTCAGCTGAGCAGGGCTCTGCAGTGAGGCTCAAGCAAATTCGTGGGCTCTGCTCCACGTCCCCCCAGCCCACTGCTGCGAGCCCTTCCCAAGCCCCCAGTGGGGCAGTCCCAGAGCACAAGCTCAAGGCTGCCCCGCAGCAGGCTGCGCACAGGCCTGCCCCTCTCCTGCTAGCCGGGAGTTTTTCGGGTTTCCAGGCCTGGGCTTCCGAGCTGGAGGGGCTGGTGCCAGCCCTGCCAAGCAGAGGAGAGAAAGCCGGTGTTCGGGCTGGAAAGCGTGTGCCTTGTGGGGTGGGGAGCGGGACTGAGGCATCTCACCACGCTGCCTTAGGTGTGCAAATCCAGCGGGGGCCAGAGGGAAGCCACAGAGCAGCTGCAGACAGGTGTGTGGGTGTTTCTCCAGGGGCAGCACAAGCCCCAGCACCAGAACTGCCCAGTCCTGCTCTGGGCCCCTGGGTAAGGGAGCTGGGGGCTCGACCTGCCCCACAGCAGCTGGACCTTCCTGCCTGCTTCCCTGTAACCGCACAGCCTCCGTCTCCCATCCTAGTAGCAGGGGAAGGAGCAGAGCAGAGCGAAGGGCCCCCGAAGCCTGGCACCCCACATTCGCAACTGCTGGTAGCCTTGGGGGAGGGACAGAAAACATCCTGCACCCTCACCCCATGCCCCCTTCCCAGTGCCCTGCACCACTGTGCTGCCTGGCACCAGCAGCCCCGCAGGATGGATGGGACAGAGACACTGCAACTGCCGCTCGGAGCCCCCCCAGCTTTTTGGGGTGCACAGCCAGGCTGGGGAGAGTTCTGCTGGGCTTGGGGCAACTGCTGGCAGTCCCGGCCCAGCCTGGGTGCTTGCACGCACATTCCTCAGTCCCCGCTAGCCTGGCAGCATCACGCTGCAGCTGTGCTCCCCGCAGGACGTAGCAGTGCGGAGCTGAGTCAGGGCTGTTCCTCCACGCTCCCAGCCCCGCAGCCAGCTCTGCTCTAAACCCCGTAGGAAAGGCAGACGGCAGCCCAGGGTCCCACTAAGATCACTGCCTCAGGGCTAGGATGCAGGCCCAGACACGGGGCTGCCATGTCTGCAGCCGCCCAGCACCAGGACAGCCGCAGGCAGGTTTATTCCCAGCATAGGGGTGAGGTGGGGAACACGGGGTGGGGTGTTCCCCCCCCGACTCAGCCAGGGCCCTGGGCACAACCTCCCGAAGAGCCCAGGCGGGGGGCTCTGCCACTAACTCAGCTCTGCCACCCAGTGTCGCTTCCCGGGGAAATGCCACAGTAATAAATAAGTGTAAAAAGAGACCGATGCACCTTTTAAGCAAAGGAAAACCATGGGGAGAGTTACAACCAGCGACTCGAGCACAGCCGAGGTGCACACCAGGGAGCAGGGGGCAGGCAGGGTGAGGCTCCTCCTGGGCTGGCCCCACGAAGCCGCCGGGCTCGGTGAGCCTGGCCTTGCTCTGCTGCGCTCCCGGCTGTGCCGGGCGGCAGCTAGCGGGACAGGGGCGTCTGTTTGAGGGAGATGAGCACCGAGCGCATCCGCGAGACATCCTTGCTCTGCTTGCTGCTCTTGGGGTTGAAATCACAGAGCTGGGCCACCTTCTCCCACTCGGAGCCCGGGGTTTCCTCCTTGGACTCCTTCAGGAATGCTTCCTCCGAGGCCCTGCGGAGATGATGAGGGTTGTCACTGGCAGAACCCTTTCCAAGGAGACCCCCCCCCCCACCACTGTCTGGGAACCCCTCGTGTCCCTGCTTCCTGCCCGATGAGCCGATGAGCTCAGCATCCTCCGGGATCCAGAGGCACACGCTGCTCAAGGCTGCTGTTGGCTGCACTCACCCAAGACATCATTCATCCAGGGGCACTGGAGTGTCTGCCTGCTCCCAAGGCTTCTCCACGCCCAGAGCTGCCCCCCAAAAGGCACAAGACCCCATGGCTTTGCCTCTTCAACCAGCCCCCACAGAGGCATTTCCAGGAGCTCCACTTGCCTCCTAAGACTCCACCATTTGGAGACGCTCAGCTGCGTCGTCTTCCCTCCAGGACCTCACTTAGGGCCCAGTACCTCCCAGCATCCCCCCTTCCCTTGGCTGGGCAGCCAGTGCTGGGGCCAGGACCCCCCAGACCCTGTGGGGCAGGATACGGTCTGTAAGAGGCACATACACATAGCCAATCACATCGGCGTCCGGCTGCTGGTAAAAGGCTTTGTCAGCGATCCTAGCCCCCGAGGCACAGACAGAGAGAGAGCGCAGAGCGGACAGGCAGGCAGAGGGTTAGAAAGAGAGAAACAGAGAGGGGGTTAGCGTCCTCCCACAGAGTGTGACCCACTCATCACAGCACACACAGCACCAGGAAAACCTGCCGGTGATGGCAGGGCTGCACAGACAGTGCCCCAACCCTGCCCCGATGCGAGGCCCACGCGCAGGGGGCAGGAGGCACTGAGATCCCAGGGTGGTCCCAGCCAGGGCGGCTCTGCACAGCCACCGGAGCCGCTCGAAGCCCTGGGGCCTCTCCCCTTGCCTGGCAAAGCTCCATCCCTGCAGGGCTGGGCCCCACCATGGGGAAGGAGGCCCCCAGACATCCCAGGAAGGCAGATCTGGCTGCACAGCAGCTCCCATCACAGCCCTCATGGCCACGCTAATCCCAACATACCTGTTGTTTGCCCGGTTCTTCTCCATCTGCTCATTCTGACGCAGGTTCCACTCCTCCAGGTCCTTCTTGGCCTTCTCACGCCATTCTTGCTCAGTCACCTTTGATGCCGCATCTAAGGCCAGAGCGAGACAGACCCCATCAGCCAGACTGGCACCCCCTGGATCTGCTGGGCAGCCCCTGGGCAGGCAGAACAGCTGCAGCCCCCCAGGCCTGTCCCCAGTCCCCACTAGTACTGTCTGAAAGGCATCACTGCCCCAAGGACAGCAGATCTTTGGCAGGGGCACCCACACGGCGTGGGGCATGAGACACCTCTCTGGGATGCAGCAGGGTCACCGCCAGGTGAGGGACCCCAAGGGCCCCAACTGCCACGTCACAAGGTGCCACAGCCGTGGCCACACACAGCCTTGGGTCTCACCCAGCTCCTCCAGGCGCTTCTTCTGCTCCTCCCTCCACTTGCGGATGCTCTCAGGTTCCTGGGTCAGCCGGTCAGCCTTGGCTATGGCTGCGTAGGCATCCGTGGGGCCGTTGGACTCCTGCGGGACATGGGCACCTCACCATCAGCACCGGCTCTTCCCACAGCCCAGCCACTTCGAAGGGCTGGCAGCAGGGCAGGACTCCACACTCCCAGCACTCAGACAAGCCAAGATAGGAGGTAGGGACGGTGACAGCCTGGGACATCTGGGACAGTGTCCCCAAAGCTGCTCAAGCAGCTGTCCCAGCTCCCAGCCCCAGGCCCTGTCACCCAGAAAGGCTTCCCAGCGTTCCCCTCCTTGACTTGCTGCTTGCTGCCAACGCAGCTCTCACATCCTTGGGGCAGCCCCACAGCAGAGGACAGCCACTGGCTTTGTGACATGCTCCCCACGAGCACCGGGCTTCCCTGGCCCTGACTCGGGCCGAGGCAGCCCCAGGACTGAGTGTCATTACAGGCTTGGCCGCAACAGATGGGGAGAGGCCAGGCGAGAGGCAGGGCCCAAGGGAGGTACCGCTCTCTGCCTGGACACCAGCCCACAGGCAAGAGCCTCCCTCGCTCCTCCAAGCCGAGCTGCCTGTACGGCTCCCACCAAGGCCAGCACCACGCTGGCTCAGCATCTCTCCTAACACCTTCCACTGGCCGGGATACCCAGCCCAACACCGAGCTCAGCAATGGGATTACGGCTTCCCTTCAAGATCCCCAATCTAATTAAGTCTGTCCCGTTTCTGATGTGATTATCATCCCATAAACTAGGCACAAGCAATGCACATGCCACACTGCTGGGCACCAAGTGGGGTGAAGGGCTTGTCAGATGCTGGCACAGCTTCTCCTGTAGCCAGCAGAGCTGGGCTTCGGGCTCCAAGAGGGAGCTGAGACCCAGGTGGGTGGCCCCCAAGAAACACCCTTGGCCATGGGGCAAGTGGGTTTAACGGGAGATGCTGCTGAGTCAGCAAAGCAAGTGTCCCATGGCAGCGCTGTCCTGGCTCTGGCCTCTGCCAAGAGATGCTCCTGACTGCTCCGGAGGCCTCCAGGAGCTACCCAGGCTGGAGCGAGGGGGCTTCTGTGGGGAACAGAGGATTTGTCATCTGCTCTTAGGGCCCAGGCACTCCTTCGGGGCACAGGCCACCTGCAAACAGATTTGGGGCAGGTCATGGCAGGTGGGACCAATCTTTTCTTCAAAGAGGGGTGAGAATGGAGCAGCCAGGACTCCCCCATGAGACCCAGACCTTTCCAGGAGCACCACAGCTGTTCTGCAGCTGGACAGCAAACTCCAGTTAATCCTGGGGAGTGCTGGACCCATACCCACCCAATCCCCCTTAGCACCACTGGGCCGGGGCAAGGGGCTGAGCTCTCACCTGAAAGACATCTCCATTGACAGTGGCTCCTCCATTCTGGAAACCAGCTAGAGAAAAAGGAAGAGAGAAAGAGAAACACAACTATGGCAGCTGCAGGTGATCCCAGAGGGGCTGGTGTTCACGAAACTGAAGCAAATTAGTTCCTGGGAGTTTGTCTGTGCCATTTCCATCCCAGCACATCCATCCACAACAGCCCCACGTATGTGGGCAAAGCCCCATGGGCTCTTGTCCTTGGTGGGATTCAGCCAGCACCTCTCTCTCTCCCAGATAAGCCCCTCCAGGCATTTATGTCTTTACGGTGTTTTCACTGGTGTTTTATCTTATCTGAAGATTAGGGAAACGGTTCCAGGCACGAGGCTGGACACAGGCAGGTGGTCTGACTGTAGAAAGACAACCTGACCAACCCCAACCTGCAAGCGGCCAGGCAGAGGCTGCCCATGGACACAGACAGCTGACTCAGAAGCTGTCGGCCGAGTGCCCAGCAGTGCAGGGCTGCGAAGGGAAGGCAACCCTGCCAGGGACAGAGCCCACAGAAACACTGCAGTGTGCTCCACCAGGAGAGGAGGGCAGGCATGCACGCAGAGGTCCTCGAGAGCCCACCTGGGGGGATGCTCCTGGGACGAGCTGCAAGGTTAGGGCCGGGAATGAGGCACCACTGACACCCACAGCTGGGGTACAGCCCCATCTGCCCCCCAGCCCCAAAGAACACCAAGAGCTGCACACTGGGGTCACAAGGCCAGCCCCATGCAGGCGTCTCTGCTGTCGGAAGAGAAGAGGCTTTGAAGGAGGCACGCTCCAGGCCCTGAGCTCTCCCCAGTGACGACCACAGGGCTTCCACCAGCCAGCTAGCCACAGGCACAGGCAGCCGCACAGCTGCAGCGCAGCTCAGGCAAGCGCCGTCCCCACAGTGCTCGCCCCCACGGTGCAGCTCCGACTACACCCAGCTCCAGCCTGTCTGACTGCATTTATCACCGTGGCTGTAAACACCTCTCTGGGCCCAGGTCTGCCTCCATGGCCCTGTGTGGGGAGAGGTCAAACCACTGCTCCACAGCCAGCACAAGGAAGCCCTGTGAGCCTGGGTGAGGGGAAGGAGCCAGAGTACCGTGGCAGCAGCGTCCCTAGGTCCACACAAAGAGCAGACCCCTGAGCCCCTGCCCCTGCACACTGGAGGCAAGAGATCAGGATTAGCACCTTCTACCTGCAGGGCCTGGGACCACAATGTTCCCAATGGAAATGCCTTCCATTTTGCACCCTAAAAGGCTTTCCTGTCTGTGGGGACAGTGACAGGGCTGTCATTGCTCCTCAGCTCCACTGGGATGCCTCTCACATTGCCCTAGCTGGGGGCACTGAGACATGGACGTGCGGATCCATCCAACCCAGGGAACACAGCCTGAGCACACAGGGCAGAAATTGCCCCACAGCTGGCAAGTCCCAGCTCAGGATTCACCCCACATCCTGAGGTTTGAGAGGGAACCCCAGCATCGAGCCCTCTGGGACCAAGCACAGGCCCCAGATAGTTCTTGCTGGGACGCAGGCCTGGTCCACTGGGGAGCCCCGTCGCCTGCCCATTGGGGGTGCAGCATGGATCCCACCACCCCCTGGGGATGCTGTGCATCCCACGGGGAACCCCAGTCCCACGGGGGGTGCAGCCCGGAGGGAACCCCTCCTCGCCCTCGGGGCAAGAGGGGGCACAGTCCTTCTTTACGCCCACGGGGGTGGCAGCCTCCTCCGCGCCCACCGGGCGCGCAGCCAGGCGGGCCCCCGGCCGTGCCCGCCCGGCGCAGCGCGGCGCTCACCCGGTTCCGGCGGGGCCGCCTGCCCGGCCGGGGCGGCGGCCGATTCGCCGTCGGTCGGCCCGAAGCCCTCGTCGTTCTCGATGCCCGCGATCTCGCTCTCCTGCTGGGCCAGGAAGGCGGCGGCCGGGTCCTCCTCGGCGCCGGCCCCCTCGGACGAGGAAAAGAAGCCGAAGTCGTCGGCCATGGCCGGCCCGCCCGCCCCGCTCCCGCTCCGGCTGCGCGGCTCGGCTGGGCTGGGCCCGACTGGGCCCGGGCGGAGCTGTCACTGCGGTGGCGGCGGCGGCGGGCGGGGCGGCCGCGCTGACATCAGCGGCGGAGGCGGCCCCGCCGCGCGCGTCCCGCTTCCCCGCCTCCCGGCGCGTCGCCACGCCGAGCCGCAGCCCGCTCCCTGCCTCGCCGCTGCCGGCCGGAGCCGGTACGGGCCGGGCGCGGTCCCACCGCGGGCATGGGGGGCCGGGGCTGCTCGGCTGCCTCTCCCCGGGCTCGCAGGACCGTGGTCCCGCGGCACCGTCCCCACCCACGCGCGCACTCGTAGCTCTCCAGGGTGGGCGCGGGCGGCCCCTCGCAGCCACCATCTTGACTGGCGGCCGCCATCTTGGGTGGAGCCGCCGCCGGTGGACGGGCGACCCGGCGGGACGGGAGGTGCCCGGGCAGGACCCGCCCGGTGGGTGACAGGCCGCCGCGGTGACAGGCAGCCCAGCCAGCTCCCGAGGGGCTCCGGCCCGCATCCCCCCTCGGGCTCCAGGCCCCCACCCGCGGGACCCGCTCCCACAGCCAGAGGCAGCCATCCCCCGCCCCTCCCCGGCAGCTCTGGAAACGGCCGAGCGGCTTTCGGCACACTTCGGAACTCTTCGTGCGCCCATCGGGAACAGCCGAGAGCGGCGAGCCCCGTTGATGAGACTCGGGCATTTCCGGATAGGTCCGAGAGCACTTCGGCTTTCTCCGGAACGCGGTCGAGCATTTCCGGTTGCGGCCGATAAACGGCCATTGGCTTCATAGCGGTTCCTCGCGCGCGCGCCCTGGAGCTGGGGCGGAAGTGCGGGTGGGAGACGTCAGTTCCGGAGAGTGACGGAGCGGCGGGTCAGAGGCGGCAGCAAAATGGCAGCGCCTGAGGAGCGGGAGCTGACGGCGGAGCAGACCGAGAAGCTGCTGCAGTTCCAGGTGCCGCGTCGGGGGGGGGACCCGTGCCGGCCGGCGAGAGCGGAGGAGGCGGCGCGCGGGCACGGAACGGGCTGGGCTGGGCCGGGCCCGCCCCGCCAGCGCTGGGGTCCTGCCGGCCTGCGCCGGGCCAGGGGGTACAGGGCTCACTGAGAGCCGGGGCAGGCCCCGCCTGGAGCGGGCCCGGCGGTGCGAAGGTGTCGGGCCGGACCTGAGTGGGAGGCGAGAAGAGAGAGCCCCGTGGTCCCGGTCCTGGCGGGAAGGAAGGGTGCTCCGCGCGGGGGCGAGTGAAGCTCCTGTGTGGGGCTGGGGCTCCCCGGGCTTCGGGCTCTCCCGGGCTGGGGCCTCGCTGAGGGGCCGGCCGGTGCTATGCGTGCCCCGAGTGTTTCATTAGGAATGGTGTTCTGTCATCGCTAACTGAGGAGGCAGGAAGTGACTGCTGAATAAACCCCATTAACTCCTTGTGGGAAAAACTCCTTGGTAAGTCCTGGCCGTTTTAGTTAGGTAGTCTGAAAAATTCCCTTTCTTGTTGTTAGCAGTGAATGAGAGAGCCTTTCCTGGTGTCTTGGGAGGGTTTGCCAGTGGTTTTCTATGCAATGTAGTTTCTCAGAAAATTGTTTCTAACTCTCATGGTTTGGTAATGCCTACTGGGGGGAGGCCACTGGGTATTGTAATGATCTAATCTTGCTGTCTGCTGCATAACATGGGCTGTGTCGCTTAACCTTTGGTTTGCCAAGGCCTCAGAGCTGTGCAGCAGCTGAATAATTAAAAAAAACCAATCTGCAGATGTGGTTTATTGGGGAGAAAACAGTGCTGTGGAGTTGAAATACTTAGGGTTGCTCAGTAAGAAGTAATTAAACATGCTGGCCAATGAAAATGATCTTCAGGTGTTTGGGGTTTGTTTCTGAATTGTAGGGCATCATGTGGTGTTCCTTGGACTGCAGAATTCATTTACGAATACAATATTTTCTTTCAAGAGTTTTGTCTGATTTTGTTCCTTCATATTCATTTTTTAAGACTCTGCTTTGCATTTTTTTGGTGTGATGTAACTGTAGAATTATAGGGCTTAAAGGGACTTCAGAGGCATCCAGCCCTGCCTTCCACAGCTGAGAGAGGTGCAGGTGTTCCTCATCATTCCAGACAGATACTTGCCAAGCCTTTACCTCTGAGCCAGGGGGATTCAACAACCTTGTGAAGTAGTTAATGTACTGCAGTGTTTTTCCATGACTATAGCTATGAGGAAACTTTTTTTACAGATATTCCCTCTGAATCTTTAATTTATGCTGTTTGGGCAATCTTAGCTTACAGACAAAAGAGGCAGAGCAATGTTAACAATTGCCTTCCCAATGCTACCGTTTCCCTGGTAAGTATATGAGGTTTAAGCCATTGCCTTATGCTGTACATACATATGTGCAAAAGCTGTCCGCCAGCTCCCATTCTCTTGCTGTAAGATATTGTAGTACTTATTAATCTACTGAATCTGGACAGATAGGACCAGCTGCACTCATCAGTGTCCCTGTTGCTATTTTCAAAACCCTGTGGGCAGCTGTGAAACTGAGGAATCCTGTTTCCTAATGCTACCTGGTGTTGCCATGGACAGCGGACTGGGGGCTGGAGGGGAAGGAGAAGGAGTTAGAAGGAGGGATTCATGTTTTAGTCCAGCTTCCTGTTGAGCCCTGGTTTGAAGTGGAGGGAAATGCTCCTTAGACTATAAAGGGGAGAAATTTTTCAGTTAGAAGATGGCTACTGTCCAGAGCCTGATCTGAAAGATGTAGTCCAGAAGGCTTTGATACCAGGATTCTCTCATTCTTCTGTCCCCTGGGGTATATGGGATTAGCTTTTCACCAGGGCTGTGCTAATGACAGACTTCACTGGTGATTCCTTCTGCTTTGGTACTTCACACCTGGTTGAAAGGGGCTCAGGTGTGCAGTCCTGCTTGTTTCTTTGAAATGAGATAGAGTAAATCAGTCCACCTGGAAAAGATTTTTTTCTTGTTTCCTTTAGCTGGACTCTGTTAAATAGCATTTGCTGTTTGGAGAGGATGGCTAAGTCTCACTAAAATCCTTTGTACATTGCTATCGCTGCAAAACACTGCTACATTTAGCTTGTAAACCTTTCGGGAATTCCTGCTGTCTCCGCAGGGAACACTTAAATGTTTTCAAAGATAACTTGACGCTTTCGTTGTGATGCACTGTCCTGAGTAATTTGTACAATGCTCTGCCACCACAGAATGTTGTACTTCCACAAAAGGTGGCATGCCACTGCAATGTGAATAAAGCAGGAGAGCGGACTAGGAAAGAAGGGAGTGAGGATAACAAAGATGAGGTAAGCAGTAGCAGAAGGCCCTCAGTAGTGTTACAGTTAAATGGAGAGCAGAAGGGAAGCATTGAACAAGAGCTGTAGACTGCTATTCACCCAGCAAACAGCTGTTGTGGGTGAAGATGCTGTTGCCCTATGCTGTTTATCCTACTTCTGCTGGAAATTGCTCCTTTTGAGGTAGATGTGAATGCCTGCTGTCCTGTTTGTGGCCCAAGCCATTGGGGTTACAGTTTAAATACATGTTTTGCATTAATTCCACTGATGTTTGCTTGATGTGTTTTGGTGGTGCTCATATAAACAGCTCTGCTGGCAGAATGGTGAAAGTAGCAGCTCTCTTCCTACAGACAGGGCTGGAATAGGACAGTTGTCTGCCACCCTGCTTTGGCAGGTTAATGGAGTAAAAAAAAAAAAGTACCAATATGGAGAGAGATAATTGGGATAAACTTGAAATAAAAGCAACAAAGCACTCTTGTGTGCTTTCAGCCTCCTGTTTACTGCCAAAGCATTGGCTAATGTAAAGGAATAAAAGCATCTAAATCTTTCATCTGTCAAGACTTGGCTGTCTTGACATCTGTAGAGAGAAACTTGATTGTGAACAGCTTAAGAAAGCTGTGGAGATAGTTCCATTTGGGAGATGGAAGAAACAGCAGAGCAGCTTTTGTAGAATCTTGTTATTGATCTGTGCCCATTACAGTTGGGCTGATGTCTAATGTTATAATATGCTAATGTAAAGTAATGGAGTGTTATTTGCAAAGGAAAAAGTTAGCACTCATGATACTATCTCTAACTTCAACTGGGGAAAACAAAATGCTCAGGACTGAAAACATCTCTAATTTAAAGAGAAAGGAGGAAACAAGAAACTCCAGGCGTCTTTCCTACTCAGTGTATTGCGTATCGATCAAAACCCTCATAAAGCATTTGCTGTAATATGCAAAGAGGAACTCTCTCGGTAAAGGCTTTTTTTCTGCTTGAAGTCAGATGTTCTTTACCCTTGGAAACATAATTCTCTGGAATTTGGCAGTGGGTTGGGAATTAAGAGCAGTGCCAGTTCCAGTCCTGTGGATTTGCATCTCTTACACTCGTATGTTGAAACACAGCGTATCTGCAGAGGGAACAGTTTCGTAAGTCCGGTTTACAACCTTTGTCCACTCAGAGGTATTCCTTCTTCTTTGAAGTGTGGAATTGCACTTTCCACTACTTCAGTATTGAGAAGATTTTAGCATTTTGAGCAGTCTCAAAGGTGAGAGATGCAAATAATTATATCCAGCAGCAGCTTCAGTATGTTTTAGGATAGCACTCTGCTTTGAGTGGTGTTTGAGAAGGCAGTGTTGAACTTCCCTGGCATTTGTGGTACTTAATATTTTGTTTTCTAAATATTATCTGCTGTTTTGAGCTTGGATCTACATTTATTTGAAGGTTTGAGGGTGCTAGTTTAATGGGATTAATTTTAACTACAGGGGGCCTTATCTTTTTATTACTTACTATGTCTGTGTAAGATATGCTCTTTGAGGCAGCTAATGAGAGACTACAGTGAGTAGGAAACTAGCAGTTAGTGACTGATTTGAAGATACTGATTTTGTTCTCTTAGCCTTAACAATAATAAGAACATGCTTGTTTGTCTGGCATGTGAATAACGCAGTTTGCAGCTAGCCATGAGATTTGCCAGAAATGCTATAACTGGTACAGTGGAAATGATGTGGTGTTTCAAGTTTCTGATCTGTTTCTGTGACTAAGGTGAAGCAGTGGCCGTAGAAGGCACTGAGGTAACAGTATAAATGGTTGTTGGGAGTGATAATGAACAGTATCAGTGTTTACCAGCAAATGTTGTCTAAACTGACAGTTGAACTGTTGAATTGAGTGCAAGTTGTTCTGAACCCATATGCATCTTCCAGAACATCCTGGAACTGTAGTGCATCTGTCTTATGGAGCATGTCAAAGTAATATTCAAAAAGGTGTTCAGTTTTAAAAGCTGCCTTTACACAGCCAATTTCTTTTTCCTGCAACGTTTAATTGTGCAGCTTCATTGATCAGAAGAGTGGTGGGAGCGCTAGGCATGGTGCTGCTGGGGTGGTTTTGTCACTTCTGTTCTGTGTTGAGAGCAACTGTATTAAGATGCAAAGAGAAAAATGTAGATTCACCTCCACGGAGATGTGCTGTTGTAGAAGACTGAGATCTGACCAACAGCATGCCTGTTACTGTAATGATGGTCAGGAAGGGGTGAAGTTAGCTGGCCTGTAGTCTGTCTCTGTGGAGCTCAGTAGGTCTTGCAAATGCTGCAGTGATTCAGTGCTCATTAAATGCTTGTTGATAGTTCTGCATGGCTGTTACTTTGGTGCTGCTTTCTGACCTAAAACTGCTAAAGCATTTTGCATAATTTAAAAAGGAGGGAATGATCAGTCATGAAGTCCTGTTATTAGTGCTGAGCAATAATCCAGACATTTAGAGACAGAGGTGTGAATGAGTTTCTGAATCTTGTAAATTTTGCAAACACAAGCAGAATTTCCAGGGTGTTAAGGAACGGTGATCAGAAGACTTTCAAGGCTTTGAAATACACACATTGTGACTCCATTGTAAAATCAAATAATTGAGTCAATTGCAGGTGCCTTTTAAGATGTCCTTTTAAAAGGACAATAAAGTGCCTTCTGTAGGAGTTTGGGGTAAAAAAAAAAACAGAATATGAAACCTAAATTTTACTCAGTGAAGCGCATCTTTAAAGAAAGATAGTTGAAGTAGAACACTAAATCGTGAAGCTGAGTGATAAATGAAGGTATTCTGGCAGCAACAGCTGAGTTCACTGAGCTTCATTTCTTCTATGAAATTCACTTCTGTAGTGCTCTTGCAAGGCTTGCTGCAGACTTACTTTTTAATAAATATTTATACACCACTTGGCAGTGACTTGAAGAGCTTTTTTCTGAGTGACTGCAATCACATAGTTAATGTCAGCAATGCTTTGAGCAGTCTGGTTCTGTTTTGCTGTTCTACTGGGTTTTTGCCCAGTAGATTAGGGAGAAGGTAGAGATCTGTGGAGACTTCATGTGAAAGAAGCCAAGAAATGCTCAAAAGTTTGAACTGAGCCCAGAGATTGAATAGGGCATTTGTCCACAGTGTGACTCGGGTGGAAACAGCATGTGGAATGTATGAATGGGGGCAGGGAAGGGAATAGATGCACGATCCTTCTCTAGTAAAAAACCAATTCAGTGCATTCTTAAATGGTCAGCTTGTCAAGACTGCCTCAGGGGCTTTTAAATGAAGCAAGAAGTGGGGGGGATGATGAGCAGAATTAAATAGGATTGCTAACAACGGATTGGGTCACAAGGTGTCATAGAAACCACGCACAAGGATTTGTATCAAGTCACTGCTCTGTGTTCGCAATCATCATAGGCTGCCTCCTGCAGAAAAGCTATGCTCTGCTGTATGACAGACACAGGGAGCAAAAGTTCCCTGCTCTTTGCCGAAGTCCTGGATGGCTGAGATCTTCTCAGGTGCCGCAGAGAAGAATGCGTAGAACCGGCAGGCAGAGGACAGGCAAGGCTCTTGTGTAGTTCAGCTCACACAACCTCTGTAGGTCAGCAGGCTCCACCTGTCACAGCATGAAGCAGTCCAGTGGGAAAGCAGCCTGCTTCACTTCTCAGCTCGGTCCCTGAGCCACTGAGGGAGGTGCACCCTCCGCAGCATTACACCAGCTGGCCGGGGAGGTGTCTGGAGAGAAATCCACCAGTTGAGAACATGAAGCATGAAGAATCTGTGGTGGTCTCTTGTCAAGAATGACCTTGCTGGAGAAATTGTCATATTTCAACAGTCTCCTTATATCACCAGTGCATTTTTATGTTGAATTTGTTACACTGCTTGTGACAATTATTGTCATTGCTTCTGCCATCTTGTATCCAAGCTAAATAACTGTTTCTGAAGATATAACTGTTTTGTTGGCTTTCTGTAGCCCAGTTATAAAAAAACCCCTTTTTACTCCTTATAATTTTAAAATAACAGTAGTTTCCTTCAAAATTGCCAGCATTGTTAATGGTGTCACCTGTAATGATCTTTCACTGACTGATTCAAAGGATTGTTAAAAGGGTAGTGGCAGCACATTTGTGGCTTTATGCTTTCCCATGAAAGTGTGTGCTTTGGCTCTGAGGTGATAGGTGCGGTACACAACCCTGAAATGTCTGTTCAAACACCCTACAGCGAGTGGTGTGGGGAGGGATGTTTCTGTGGCACAGTGACAGGGATGTTCACTTCAGCAAAGATTTGTCTCCATTCAAGAGGTGCTGATGTGGCTTCCTGTAATAACAAATACTGTTTGATCTCTTGTGCAGAAGTTCTGATTGGCATGGGGCTACAATACGCCCTCCCAAGCATTGACTTGACAGCCCAGTGGCTTTGAGGTCTGCTGGTGTGTTTGGACTATGTTTTCTGTTTCAAGTCCTGAGTTGGACCTTATGTTGTTTTTTTACTACAGAATCCCCTGTGATGCTGGAAAACACTACTTTCATTAGTGCCTAGCTCATTTTGGTTTTGTCTCTGTTTATGCTTGCAGTGAGTGAAGTAATGGTCGTCTTGGGTTTTCAGAAATGCTTTGCTTGTCTTTTAAGGAAAAGCTTTGAGGTGATGTTTGAGGGCATCTGCCTAGCGCATCCTTCCAGAGTGAAACTTGTGGGCAACATCATGTTAGACTCTTGACAGGGCTGAGTGCAGTTGTAGTTACAGACCTTGGGCGCTGCTGAGAATTGGCTAATGCTGGAGGAGTGCAAAGGCCTGTTTGAGGCCTCCTGTGTGTTTATGGATTTGGGTTTGCTCAGGTTGCTCTGTTCTTAAGCTGAGAGCAGAGCACTTTAAAAAGAGAGTGTTGTGGTAATGCATTGCGGTAACTCCTGTCTGTGCTCACATGTTGCAAAGAACAGTAAAAATACAGCACTCCCCTGGCACTCATCTGCTTTTATTCTCCTTTAGGACTTGACTGGCATAGAGTCCATGGACCAATGTCGTCACACACTGGAGCAGCACAACTGGAACATAGAGGTACCACTGCAAATAAGATTTGTAGCGGTTTCCAAGTACCTGGATTAAACAGAGTACTCTGTGGGGAGGGGGGGCCCTACTGGTAAGATTTAATCTGTCAACCCCTGAATTTACACTAGTAGCTCTTTATAACATTATCGTGACACATCTGGAGAGCTGGTTTCAGAAGTACACAGCAGAATTGTTACGGCTATGAACAATCACTTGACTGGCGCATTGTGTAACTTCTCATAGTCTGTGTGCAGACTGCGATGGAGAAGGCTTTCCATACAGAAGAGTATTGGTGGTTATGGTTTGTAATGAGTTGCGCTTATCCAGTGCTCTGGGGCTGTGGACAAATAATGCCTACTGTTAGTGTTCAAAGTACAAAAAAGGTCTTTTCTGCCATCCTTAAATGTCTGAAACCTCCCTTTGCTCTTTCTTATGTCAAAGGCAGCTGTACAGGACCGACTGAATGAGCAAGAGGGTGTCCCAAGTGTCTTTAATCCTCCTCCATCGCGGCCATTGCAGGTCAATACAGCTGACCACAGGATCTACAGCTATGTTGTCTCAAGGCCACAGCCAAGGGCAAGTTATTTTAGAGTGGATTTTGTCCTGCTTCTTGGGTGACTGTGAACAACAGAACGTGCAAGCAGGGAAGGGAATTGTTTTCTTTGTATGCTGTTATCTCCTTTCTAAGTATCTTATCTTCTGAAAACAAAATGTAGAGCTATTCCTTCGGCCTCTGTTACTACTGTGGATATTTTCTCCATGGTGTGATTCACAGTATGAGACAACCTTCCTTGTGTCATAGAATGTCTTGCTGTGGTGTGGTAAAGCTTTTTGATCAGTTCAGTTGGAACAAAGGACTGTCCCCTCCTTATAGCAAAGTGATGATATTTTTTCTTTTTAGAGCCCCCCTAAAATGTATATTAACTTGAAAACAGTGTCAATTACTTGCATTAATGTTTCACAAACAAATTTGCATGAGTGCCTGTAAGGCTCAGTGCTGTTAATCCTTTTGTACAGTTCAGAAAATTAGCACAGAGCACAAGCATTGCTGCTTCAACTGGCATGTCGCATTGAATTCTGAATGAACCATGTCAGTCACTTAAACTTGATTCGATGTGTCCGAAGCCATGAAATATTGCTGAGCTTTTTTGCAGTGGTTAGAGCACTGATACTCCTGTGTGTGCATGTGTGCTTGATGCTGGTGGACATGCTGCTTTAGCAGGCCTGTTCCTGGGGTGGAGACTGTTCTAATTCTTTGTTTGTAATTGCAGGGCCTGTTAGGATGGGGTTACTACTTCATAATGCTTCCATTCCGATTTACCTATTACACGTTACTTGATATATTTAGGTAAGTACTTTTTTGTGCTGACTCATGTTTTGACTGCATCAAGGCACACTAGCTTAGATTTGGCTGTACCTCTGTCACTTGGATCTTTAGGTCTAATGGCAGATTTTCCATTTATTTGCTCACCTGGCTTTATCTGTAGCCTTGTAAAATTCCTACACTGTTTAGTAAGAAATAAATTTTATTGCAGAGAAAATGAGCATCTTGTAGCTCTGTAAATAAAATATTTAATTGGAGTTCTCACTCCACACAGCTTTACAGTTTGAGTGCCACGCAAAGGGGACAAAACACAGTATCAGTGTCCAGTATTCTTGGACAAACAACTTGATCAGAATCACATCCCATTGGGCTGAGCTGCAGGTTAACCTGCCCTAATCCCTGTATGTTACTTGACAAAACCCAAACTGTACAGACCTCTGCTTTTTCCCTTTGGTGTCTGTTGCCTCTTCTCCCTTTACTGCCCCAAAGGGCTAGTTCACCTTGCCTCCTTACAGCATTGATAGAAAAGGGAATGTTGAAAGGTGGTAAATATCCAGCAGTCCTGCCATCTGCATTGTTTTGGAAGTTTCCCTTGTTGTATTACTTTTTTTTTTCCCTTAAAGGCTTTTCCAAAGTTCAGTGTAACTTCTAAGCATCAATAGAACTATACAACATTGATATCTGCCTTGCAGTTAAGCTTTTCCAGCCTCAGGGGCATGACTTTCTTCATTGGACTCCTAGTGTAATGTTCTCTTTCTGCAGCTCTTTGGACTCTGGAATTGTTAGTCTTGGAATGGCAGAAATGCAGTTTTCAAAGTTATCTGGACAAAACTGTGTGTGGCTTTTAACAGCCTGTCTTTGACTAAATTCCTCAAACCTCATACTGTTGGTGTGGCTTATGCCTGATGCTTCAGGGGAAGTCGAAACTGTTAAGCACACAGAATTTAGATACTTGCTGATGGCCTGGCATGAGATATTTGACTGGGGGGTTTCTGTAGCAATGGTATCAGTTTGGAGCAGGTGGCAGTTCAGGTTGTGATTACAAATGTTGAAGGGTCTCAGCTGTGACTTTTTTCCTCCTTATGAATGCCAGTGACTGTTTGTGGAAAAGAAAACTTGTTCTTCAGAAAGGCAGTAAGCTGAATTTCCAGTGTCCTTTGCTTCCTTCCTAGGTTTGCTCTGCGTTTTATACGCCCTGATCCTCGTAGTCGGGTCACTGACCCAGTGGGTGACATTATTTCGTTTATTCATATGTTTGAGGAAAAATATGGGAGGATACACCCTGTCTTCTACCAGGGAACTTACAGCCAGGTCAGTGTCACATGTTGGTGCATAGATCCTGGGGAGATGGAGAGTGGGGATTTTGCCAGATGGTATCAGGGCCTACATGGCAAAATCACCTTTCATCTAAAAGCCCAGCGTTTGTCCCCAAACTCTCTAACAGGGTAATGGAGAGCTAGTGAACAAGTGTATTGGAAAACCAGTGTCTGCCAGGCTTGATGATGTGCCAAGCCTGCAAAGTTGGAAAGCAAAGCAGCTCTGACTGTTCCTCAACCGTCTGTATGGCTCTGTAGCCAACAGCTATTCTTTGTAATCCTGCCTTTGTTTTTATAAACTGATGTGGTACGCCAGAGTCTGTCCTTCTGTTCGCCAAATTGGGATTGACTGCCTGGGCTTGTATTATAATGCAACTCCAGAACTTGGTGCGGGACCTCAAAACTGAGAGAGGGAGCCCCTGAAGAAATTACAGGAGGTGAGAGCTCCATATGTTAGATCTGGGCTGATGGCCCTCTCTGTAAAAGAGGGACGTCCCAATCGGTACTGCCTTTTCTGCAGTTTCTCTCAGCTTAGCCAAGGGAAGGGCCTCCTGCAGTGCACCCCAGCAGACAGTTGGATCAGCCCTGCTTCCTGAGTGCCAGAGAAGAATGTGGAGTCTGTATGTGCTCCATGCTGCACAGCGATGGAGCTTGCTGCTGCTGCAGCTCTTCTAGGCCCCTCTGTCCTGCCTGGAATCCAAACTTAGCCGCAGAATGGTTAGGCTACCGAAACTCAGTGCCAGTAAAACAGGGAGCCTATTGTGCACTTATGCTGTGGTCTTGTTAAGAAATGCTCTTGGGGGTGTGGAATCCAGAGACTGTAGATGCAAAAAGGGGTGTTTTTGTTGTTTTTTTGTTTGTTTTGTTGGGGCCTGCAGCATTATTGAGTTATCTTTTTTTAGTAGCATTTTCATTTGATGTGGTCTGAAGATTGTGTCCTGTACAGGCTAGAGTGGAAAGCTCAGCCTTGGCTGCTGTGAGTCTGAGGGATGAAGGAGGGTTCTTCACTGCCAGCTGAGTCTGGCGGGGCGGTGGGGGGTGTCGATCCACGCAGTTGCCTACCTGGCTTTGCTCTGAATTCAGCGTTCTCCAAAGCCACATCCTGGAAGGAGTGTGAAAGAACAGCATTGTAGCCCCCTTAAATGAGGGTTCAGTCAGAAGGTCTGACAGGTTCATCCTCCACTGCTGCTTCATTAAAACCACACTAGTGGCAGGGTAGTGGCCTGGGTAAATGTTGCTGAGCTGTGTCACACAAGTCTTGTGGGTGCCGCTTTCCCCTTGCCTAGAGACCCTGTAACTTTATCTTCTCTGCTCTTATGCCAAGGCACTGAATGATGCCAAGCGGGAGCTGCGCTTCCTGTTGGTGTATCTTCATGGGGATGACCACCAAGACACAGATGAATTCTGCCGGTAGGTAGGAGAGTTTTCCAAATAGCTATCTTTGCACTTTAAATGCAGCTTCATTCACATGATCTCTTCTCATCCCCTAGCAATACACTGTGCGTACCTGAGGTGATCACCCTCATAAACACTAGAATGCTCTTCTGGGCTTGCTCAACCAATAAACCAGAGGGATACAGAGGTGAGTGTGTCCCTCCTGGGCTTTACCTATCCCCTCCTGTCTCTGGAACAAGCCAAATGCTCTTTGACGAATTTACGTGTGTGAAAAGCACTGTTGGTTTTTATGCAAGCAGACAAGAGATTTCAGGATTACATAAGGAAATATGTGTTGGTTTTCACGTGATATCTCAGAGGGCCTGTTTGGATGCCAGGGAAATACCTTCTGCTCTTCACCTCCACTGTTCCATACACTTCTGTGCAGTCCTAGTTGTGTGCTCTTTGCAGGCATTCAAGCTGCTTTCAGTGCCTTGTTAATGGGAGTTGGTGGGTGTGTGCTGAGGATTAAACCAAGTGCGGAAACAAGTATCAAACAAGCTGTGCCCTTAACACTGGCTTGTATTATGCCTGAGGCCAGGAGTGACTTGTTAGGTGCATTCTTTCCCTTTGAGAGAGTCATCTTTACTCCACACCCATTCTCTCCGTCTCCTCGAAAGTCCACAGTGTGAGGTCCTTTTAAGTACTGTCTTTCCAGAGTTTTGATACCTGGCCTGCCAGCATTTTGGTAGGGTTTTGCTGCAAATGGAGCCTTTTCCCAAAGTTCTGTTCATGCCTCCTGTGTTGCTTCTGACCCTTCCTGTTTCATGGCAGGAGAGGCCAGGAGTTCTGGTACGAAATCTGAGTCATTCTTGGCTTCATAGTTCAGCTACCAGCTATCAACGCCTGGAAAGAATGGCTTTCTAAGGAGACATTCTTTTACTCATTGCTATTTCGTTGCTGCAATGCTTTGGAGTCACAGCCTAGAAAGCAGAGCTGGAAGGGATCGTGGCCTTTCATGTAATCCATGGGGTGCTCCGATTTAGTTTGGAGGGCTCCATTGGTAATGACAGCAAGTTGCATGATGTGCCATGTGTGTTTTAAGGAGGTCAGCAGCCATAGGTGAACAGTAACTTAAGCCCCTGATCTGCTCCATTCCCTGCCTCAAGACAGAGCCTGCCTCTGGCAGAAACAACCTAATTTTGTTTGGAAATGTCCAGGATGGACACTCTGCCATCTTTCCCATGACAGTATCTTCCAGAGTCTGGCCACCCTTGGTCATCTTAGCAAGTGTTTCCCTGTGCTTGACTGTGTTCCTCTTCCTGCAGTTTAAATCCAGGGCTTTTTGCCCCACTCCAAAGGGACATTCAGAGCAATTTACTTCTGTCCTGCTTGAATTAAAGAACCTTTCTTGTTACTTGAAAGCTTGTTTTTTCCCCTCAATCTCTATGCTCCAAGCCACTTCCTCCCTTTGCTAATTTATAGGGTTTAGTTTGACAAAATGGAGCCTGAGGCCTTTTCTGCCTTGGAAGAGATAGTGGCTGTGGAAGCTGCTTTCCTAGGCCCTTGGTGATGGAAAGCGTTTGTGCGATACCCCTTGCTGACCCTTCTGGATGGGGCAGTTATGGTGATGTTTGTGCCTGTTTTCCAGTCTCCCAGGCTCTGCGAGAGAACACATACCCATTCCTGGCTGTGATTATGCTGAAGGATCGCAGAATGACGGTAGTTGGGCGGCTAGAAGGCCTCATCCAGGCTGATGACCTCATTAATCAACTGATGTTCATCATGGATGCCAACCAGACATACCTGGTGTCTGAACGCCTGGAAAGGTATGATGGGACCTGAGCTCCAGTAATGCAGACCTTGTGGAGGCAGGCTCTGCTCTGCCCCCTTCCTCCCTCCAGACACCGTACGTAGGCAGGTAGGACAGCGTCTCCCGTTCTGTAACACAGCCCGTGGGCTCTCCTCTTCCCAGTGGGATCATTGGGTCCATAAATTCAGGCCACCCTGTAGCCAGGGAGCTGGATGTGTTGCCCACACAGGCCCACTGCTGAAAGGTGGGTGTGAGTGCTCTAGTGTTTTCTGCAGTTGGAGCACACCCTTAGCATGCTGGAGCTTTGCAGGTAAAGCTTGGACAGTAGCCAGTGGGAGCAAAGGCATTGCAGGCAGGAGGAGAGGTGGCATCCGCAGCCAGCTGGTGGGTGAGTGCTGCTGCCAGGGCTGGCTGTCCTGAATTCTGACTGCGTTTCTGGTAGTGCCTTGCGAGCACGAGCTCCGGTCCCTGGTAACTCTGTAGGGATTTGCAGGCTGTGTCCGAAGTAGGATGCGACCTTCTGGTCTTCTGTCTGCCCCTCCTCTGCCCCACTGCGGGGAACCCAGTAACACGTTTTGATGCCTCTGGTTTCTGAAATGTGCGAGGAATTACCTGAAGGAGATAGGAGTGTGAAGAGCCTCAAGTATGAGGCAGAAATCCCGGGCACTGCTTATGTGCTGTCTGTCCACTCTGTCAAGCTGCAGTGGGTGAGAAGTCTTTTGTGTTCAGTTCATT